>NC_068392.1:22557160-22849660 GCF_023724105.1 Carassius gibelio
GGAAGGTGTTTTGAAAATTCTAAAAAATATTATAGGACCCAAAATAGACTGGTCTAGAATCACTAACTGTGTGCAAAGGAAAGAAGAAACTGTGAGTGAATACACTGAAAGATTTTGTCAGTCAGCAGTAATTTACAGTGGAATTGCTGATGATCCTGAAAGTGTTCTAGATGACAAGGGACTATTAGTACGCATCTGGTCAGATGGCCTTGTAGCGGAGTACAGAAAAGCCTTGCCATTCCTAGATCTCACTTGGTCTAACAAAACTCTCAGAAATAATCTAGACCGTTTAGCTACATGGGAAAGAGATGCGGATGTTAAGACAAAAGTGAGAGTAGCAGCAGCAGCTACATTTAGCACAAGGAAACATGACCATAGATGGCCTAAAAGAGAAGGCAAATGCAATTACTGTGAAAGATCAGGTCACTGGGAGAAAGAGTGTAGAAAGAAGTTGAAAGATAGTAGAAGAAATGTTATGCATAATTCTGCTCCTTCTCAGCCCGCCTACAATCCTGAAGTAATCCCTTCAATGACCACAGAAACTTTAGGACAGCTCGCTCAGGTTCTTCTAAAAGCACAAAAAGAAAAGGAAAAAAAACTAATTGTTGGGGCTGTGAGTAGCTACCTTTACCCTGTAATCCATCACAATGACAAAATAATTTTTGTGAAAGGTAGCATACAAGAGAAAGAGATTGACTTTTTGCTTGATACAGGTGCAGAAATTACAGTAATTCCTATAAAATTGGCTGAAGGCTTAAACATCCCATACAAGAAAACTAAATTTTTAAAGATTCTGTTTTGTATGAAACCCCGTCCATAGATGTACAATTAGGCCCAAAGACTCTGACTACAAAATTGCTATGTGCTCCATTAAATACAGGTGCAATTCTAGGCATGGATCTACTCAGACAAGTACACCTGACTTTAGACATGTCCTCATAATCGGCTAGCATAAAAATTTTCCTCAGCACAAGTTTCTACCAATAATGTAAAACTCCTGAGTACGCTTTCTTACAGAATCATCCAATTTGGGCTAAAGACAAAGATGATTGTGGGTTTTTGACAGGTGTAGAACCAGTCAAATTGACAGGAACTCCACCTCCTGTTACCAAACAATATCCTATCAGTAAGGAAGCTATACAGGGGATAAAACCTATTGTGGAAAAATTGCTGAAGCAAGGAGTGCTAGTTAAAACAAACAGTCCCTGTAACTCACCCATATGGCCCATCAAGAAATCTAATGGGACATGGAGACTCACCATAGACTACAGAGTAGCCAATAAACATATTGATAAAATCACCCCCCTAGTGGCAGATCCATCTACAATTTGTAATGGCTTACCATTAGATTGTAAGGTTTTTTCTGTAATTGATATGTCTAATGGATTCTTTTCTGTACCCTTGCACTCTGACAGCCAGACATGGTTAGCTTTTACAGTTGACTATGAACAATATCAGTGGACACGTTTGCCCCAGGGATTTCAGAATTCCCCAACTTTATACCATCAGGCTGTCAGACGTGATTTGTGTGACCCAGAATGTCCAGTAAAACAGTCCACTATGATTCAATATGTCGATGATATTTTGGTAGCCTCTACAGATCACGAGGTACATCAAACTGAATTGGCAGCATTGTTGGACTATTTGCAGAAATGAGGACACAAATGCAGCTTTCACAAAGCTCAAATTGCTAAAAATCAAGTCACATTTCTGGGTCAAACAATTGGTGCAGGAAATAGATCTATTACACAGGATCGAGCCACTTCAGTCAAAGCCATACCTCCACCTACGACCATTAAAACACTCAGATCATTTTTAGGAACAGCAGGTTACTGTAGACCTTGGATTGAAGAATATGCCTCAATTGCTCAGCCTCTCTATGACTTGTTGAAAGGCCAGGTTAAAGATTCTGATACTGTTTGTATGGAAGAAATTCACCTCAAAGCTTTCAATGATTTAAAGAGAGCACTATGTCAAGCACCAGCATTAGGAATTGCACAATCTAATAAACCCTTTGTGCTTTATGTACATGAACACTTAGGCTTTATGACTGCATGTTTAATGCAAGATCATAGGGGCAGTTTACGCCCAATTCATTACTATTCATGTAAACTTGACATAGTTGCTCAAGGCATGGGCCCTTGTCTTAGAGCAGTGCAGGCAGTTCATCTAGCTCTTCAGGCTTCAACAGGAATGGTGCTAGGACAGACTATAAATGTAAGATGTCCTCATGCAGTGTCCGCACTAATGAATCAAGCAAAAGTCACTTCTGTCACCTCCTCTCGTTGGGGAAATTGGTTAACGACAACAAACCCATCCTCATGTATGATGTCTGCAATGACTGGAGTTTTGTTAGAGGATGAAGGTGAAATAACTCACGATTGTGTTACGCTTACATACGCAGCTATAAGTGACATAAAATAAACTCCCATAGAGAATGCAGAATTTGAGTTGTTTGTTGATGGTTCAGCTCAAGTCATTGAGGGAAACAGACGAGCAGGTTATGCAGTAACTTCCACCACTGAAGTTGTAGCTTCAGGCCGTCTTCCAGATAATTTTTCAGCTCAAGCTCCAGAACTAGTAGCCTTAACTAGAGCATGCACGCTAGCTTCAGGATCGATTGAAAATATCTACACTGATTCCAGATATGCTTTTGGGGTGGTTCATGATTTTGGTGTCACTTGGAAAGCTAGACAGTTTCTAACTTCTGCTGGATCCCCCATTAAGCATGCTGGATTAGTAAAAGATTTATTGTTTTCCATGAAACTTCCAAAGAAATTAGCGGTGATCAAAGTGAAAGCACATCTCACAACTAACACTGCAGAAGCTAAAGGTAATGCTCTTGCTGATGTAGCTGCTAAACAGGCTTGTTCCTATGTAACTGTACAAGTGTGTTCAGATAGTATAGCACAGAAGACAATTCTGTCTCCTAAATCAATTATTGATCTGTACAAAGACGCTCCTCTATATGAAGCATGGACATGGTTAGACAAAGGGGCCACAGTAGATTCATCTGGATGCTGGACCAAAGAGGGGAAGTATGTCGCTCCCGAATCACTGCTGCCATATTTGGCTCAACAAATTCACAATTTGGGTCACAGTGGTCCAGCAACAATGAATCACAGGTTCTCAAATCAATGGTGGAATCCAAAATTCAGAAATGTAGCAACCGAAAGAGTCAAGAGATGTGTTACATGTCAAAAAAATAATGATGTGCCAGCAGCAGCTATGATGCGATGGCCATCATCATGGACATCGCACAAAATATAGACTCCAGAAACAACATATTCTTAAAGCTGATGAATATGTCAAGAAACTCCTTGTTTGCTGGAAAGAACGTTTGCATGCATCATCCACCTTCTGTAGGAGCAGGAATCCCATAGGTAGCACACCCCATTTCTGACTGTGATACCTGCACTCTATTTGGTGTTGTCACTAATAGAATTTTTAACCAAAGCACATGTCATGACGTGACTGTTCCTCAAGCCTCACCGTGTTGCAGTCCAGGTTTAAGTTCCTGCAATTTGACCTCAACCACACCTGTTATGACAGACTTACTCTTACCAATAACATTTAGTTGGTGTGTTGAACAGCTATCCTTAGACTCTAAAGATTTGGGAAAAATTCCCAGTGCTTCATTTGGTTTCATAATTAAAATGGGAATGTCACTGAAGACAGAAATTTCATCATCCACACGACAAAAGAATGAGGATGTGGAAGTATGTATTAGGCAAACTCGATCATTCCCTAAGCTATTTAATGTGAACCAATGGTGCAGGATTTCCCCCCCAACAGGCATGTTTTGGTTATGTGGAACCTCAATCTATAGTGTGCTACCAGTAAAGTTGAATGGCAGGTGCACCTTAGTCTATGCCCTACCTGCAGTCAGAGAAAATGTGAAATCCACTCCAGTCCTAATAACAGGCAACACCACCTTACAAAATTATCGGACCTGAGTGCTGCACCGGTTTACTGGATCCAACAAAGAACTTGAACAAAATTCAACAAGACATTCTTGAACTTTCATCAAAATTACACCAGATGACTGAAGACAACTCATCATGGTTCGGAAACCTGTTAGGTAAACCCTGGCTGTGGATCAAGGAAATAGCAATTCTGCTGTTGTTCTTACTACTGGTATGCTATCTATGCGTCCACAGTAAAGTGTTTTATTCAACAACTTACTCATGCCCATCACGAGGAAATGACAATTCCGACCAGAAAAGATTATTACCCATAAGAACTAGACAGACCCTAGCTGCATGTTTGTTTCTGAGTCAACATACCATTCGTCACTACAGACAATCAACACAGAGCAAGTGCTATGTGCCTGTAACGATCACAGGTTATAAGAATGAACTTTTAAATGTTTAAATTTGTATTATGTGAGAGTTATTAGAACTCTCAACGGGAGGACTGTGGGATTAAAAATGTATAAAATGTTAAAACTAGGTTCCAATGTAATAGCATATGAACTGAAAACATTTTTATATACGTTTTGAGGTAAATCAGGAAAATCAGGTGTCTGAGATAATGTCCTTTTGTCTGTGCTCTTCCTTGCCATGTGGCTTTTGAAGCTCAAGGCTCAGCTGTGCCTTTTGTCTCTATGATAATGTGAAGGTATCAGTGTACTGTCAGGCACCTCTGTATTTAAATGACACTGTTATGCTGATAAGATCAAGGCTGGGAAGATGCCAGTGTCTGGTACTTTCTTGATTGCATTTGCATGCTTTGTTTAAAGTGACTCCACCTCTACTTTATGGAACCCTCCCACTTGAATGTATATAATCTACAATGTCTTAAGAACAAGTTAGACTATTGATGACTACAGCGCCACGCAGAGCGTTCTCAATAAAGAATCCTTCTGAAGAATACCCAAGAGTCTCCTGTTCTTTGTTTCTGAGTTCCCAACAGTTCACTAGGCTACACAATCATGGGGAAGACTGCTGATCTAACACTTGTCCAGATGACAATCATTGACACCCTTCACAAGGAAAGTAAGCCACTAACATTGATTGCCAAAGAAGCTGGCTGTTCACAGAGTGCTGTATCCAAGCATATTAACAGAAAGTTGAGTGGAAGGAAAAGGTTTGGAAGAAAAAGATGCACAACTATCCGAGAGAACCGCAGTCTTATGAGGATCGTCAAGCAAAATCTATTCAAGAATTTGAGTGAACCTCAGAAAGAATGGACTGAGGTTGGGGTAAAGGCATCAAGAGCCACCACACACAGACGTGTCAAGGAATTTGCTGAACCACAGACAACATCAAGGCAAGGCAAGGCAAGTTTATTTATATAGCACATTTCGTACACAGTGGTAATTTAAAGTGCTTTACATAAAAGAAAGTAAAATAATAATGAAGAAAAATAATAACAAGAATAAAACAAGCAATTTTAAAACTTTTAATTATTTAAAATGAATTTAAAACAGAAAATGATTTTACATAAAATAAAATAAATAAATAAAAAACAGTGAAAATAGTGCAATCAGTTCGGACATTGCACAGTGCTCATTCAATAAATGCACAGCTAAACAGATGAGTTTTCAGTCTAGATTTAAATGTGTCTAGTATTTTAGCACATCTGATCTCTTCTGGAAGCTGATTCCAGCTGCAGGCGGCATAGTAACTAAAGGAGGACTC
Organism: Carassius gibelio; assembly: GCF_023724105.1. Taxonomy (NCBI): domain Eukaryota; kingdom Metazoa; phylum Chordata; class Actinopteri; order Cypriniformes; family Cyprinidae; genus Carassius; species Carassius gibelio. The sequence goes on from NC_068392.1 coordinate 22,562,803, forward strand.
CCCTTGTTTTGTGTGAACCCTTGGTATTTCTAACTGACTCGATCCTAGTGATCTGAGTGCTCTGTTAGGTTTATATTCAGTGAAAATATCTGCAATATATTTCGGTCCTAGGTCATTTAGTGACTTATATACGAGTTAAAGTACTTTAAAATCAATCCTAAATGTAACTGGAAGCCAGTGTAAGGACCTGAAGACTGGTGTGATATGCTCAGATTTTCTGGTTCTAGTCAGAATCCTGGCAGCAGCGTTCTGGATGAGCTGCAGCTGTCTAATGGTCTTTTTGGGAAGGTCGGTGAGGAGCCCATTACAATAGTCCACCCTGCTGGTGATAAAGGCATGAACAAGTTTCTCCAAGTCTTGACTGGAAACAAAACATCTAATTCTTGCAATGTTTTTTAAATGATAGTATGCTGATTTAGTTACTGCTTTGACATGACTACTGAAACTAAGGTCTGTCTCCAGAATCACACCAAGATTCCTGACTTGATTTTTAGTTGTTTGACCCCTAGAGTCAAGGTATGCATTCACCTTGAACACTTCATCTTTGTTTCCAAATGCAATGACTTCAGCTTTTACCTTGTTTAACTGAAGAAAGTTCTGCCACATCCAACTATTAATTTAATCAATGCATTGGCAGAGGGAGTCAATGGGGCTGTAGTCATTTGGAGATAAGGCTAGGTACATCTGGGTATCATCAGCATAGCTGTGGTAGGCAATTTGGTTCTTTCTCATTATTTGACTTAGTGGGAGCATATACAGGCTAAACAAGAGCGGTGCAAGAATTGAGCCTTGTGGGACTCCGCATGTCATGGACGTCCACTTAGACTTATGCTCTCCTATACTCACATAATGATCTCTCCCTTCTAAGTATGAACTGAACCATTTGAGTACCATCCCAGAAATCCAGACCCAGTTTTCCAGTCTCTCTAGTAGTATGTTATGATCGACAGTGTCAAACGCAGCACTGAGATCTAGCAATACCAGCACCGATATTTTGGCAGAGTCACAATTTAAGCGAATATCATTTATTATCTTAATGAGTGCTGTCTCTGTGCTGTGATGCGGTCGCAAACCAGATTGAAAATTGTCCAGGTATCCATTTGAGTTTAAGTATTTGTTCAGCTCATTAAAAACTACATTTTCTATAATTTTGCCTATAAAAGGAAGATTAGATATTGGTCTAAAATTGCTCAAAATGGTGTTATCAAGATTGCTCTTTTTCAGGAGGGGCTTAAAAACTACAGTTTTCAGGGAGTTTGGAAATGTCCCAGAAAGAAGTGAGGTGTTCACCACTTCTAAGAGATCTGCTTTTAAGCAGTTAAGCACACTTTTGAAAAAAGATGTGGGAAGTGTGTCAAGATAGCAGGTTGACGATTTTAGGTGCTGCACTATGTCTTCCAGAATTTTTCTATCAATTGCTTTAAAAATAGACATAGTATCTTTTTGATATTGTGGCCTAATCTGTCTGACCTCTGCATTACTTGAGGATGTGCTAATCACCTTCCTGATATTGATGATCTTCTCAGAAAAGAAGGATGCAAACTGTTACGTACTTGAAAGTGTCTAGGGCATGTACCGCAACATTCATATATTAATGTACTGCTGAAGCTGGGGGTATGGTGGAAGAACACATGACAGACTCTTTTTAAAGGGAAAAATAAACTGGGCTTTATTCACAACCAGCCAAAAGGCCACTGGACCCAGTCAAAACAACAATAATGTGCGCTTTGTACAATGTGATATAAACAAAGACAAACAACAAACAATAAATGGGAAAAGAATAAAAAGTGGTGCCAAAGGAAAGAACAAAACATAACAAAACAATCCTTAATCTAAACCTAATCTAACCAAAACAAAAATGTAGAACACAAACCGAAATCTTCAGTGCATCCGGCACCCTAACTAAATTACCTATAAAACAGAAATACAAAGGATGGTGTCACTTCTTACCTAGTGTGTCTAACAAATCATCGGCTACGGTTGCAGTGTACAGTATTGTTCAAAATAATAGCAGTACAATGTGACTAACCAGAATAATCAAGGTTTTTAGTATATTTTTTATTGCTACGTGGCAAACAAGTTACCAGTAGGTTCAGTAGATTGTCAGAAAACAAACAAGACCCAGCATTCATGATATGCACGCTCTTAAGGCTGTGCAATTGGGCAATTAGTTGAAAGGGGTGTGTTCAAAAAAATAGCAGTGTCTACCTTTGACTGTACAAACTCAAAACTATTTTGTACAAACATTTTTTTTTTTCTGGGATTTAGCAATCCTGTGAATCACTAAACTAATATTTAGTTGTATGACCACAGTTTTTTAAAACTGCTTGACATCTGTGTGGCATGGAGTCAACCAACTTGTGGCACCTCTCAGCTGTTATTCCACTCCATGATTCTTTAACAACATTCCACAATTCATTCACATTTCACAAGTTCTCAATTGGATTAAGGTCTGGAGATTGGGCTGGCCACTCCATAACATTAATTTTGTTGGTTTGGAACCAAGACTTTGCCCGTTTACTAGTGTGTTTTGGGTCATTGTCTTGTTGAAACAACCATTTCAAGGGCATGTCCTCTTCAGCATAGGGCAACATGACCTCTTCAAGTATTTTAACATATGCAAACTGATCCATGATCCCTGGTATGCGATAAATAGGCCCAACACCATAGTAGGAGAAACATGCCCATATCATGATGCTTGCACCTCCATGCTTCACGGTCTTCACTGTGTACTGTGGCTTGAATTCAGAGTTTGGGGGTCGTCTCACAAACTGCCTGTGGCCCTTGGACCCAAAAAGAACAATTTTACTCTCATCAGTCCACAAAATGTTCCTCCATTTCTCTTTAGGCCAGTTGATGTGTTCTTTGGCAAATTGTAACCTCTTCTGCACATGCCTTTTTTTTAACAGAGGGACTTTGCGGGGGATTCTTGAAAATAGATTAGCTTCACACAGACGTCTTCTAACTGTCACAGTACTTACAGGTAACTCCAGACTGTCTTTGATCATCCTGGAGGTGATCATTGGCTGAGCCTTTGCCATTCTGGTTATTCTTCTATCCATTTTGATGGTTGTCTTCCGTTTTCTTCCACGTCTCTCTGGTTTTGCTCTCCATTTTAAGGCATTGGAGATCATTTTAGCTGAACAGCCTATCATTTTTTGCACCTCTTTATAGGTTTTCCCCTCTCTAATCAACTTTTTAATCAAAGTACGCTGTTCTTCTCAACAATGTCTTGAACGACCCATTTTCCTCAGCTTTCAAATGCATGTTCAACAAGTGTTGGCTTCATCCTTAAATAGGGGCCACCTGATTCACACCTGTTTCTTCACAAAATTGATGACCTCAGTGATTGAATGCCACACTGCTATTTTTTTGAACACACCCCTTTCAACTAATTCAACTAATTGCCCAATTGCACAGCCTTAAGAGCGTGCATATCATGAATGCTGGGTCTCATTTGTTTTCTGAGAATCTACTGAACCTACTGGTAACTTGTTTGCCACGTAGCAATAAAAAAAATACGAAAAACCTTGATTATTCTGGTTAGTCACATTGTACTGCTATTATTTTGAACAATACTGTATATCGCGATATACTAACCTGCGTTCTCTTCCCAGAATGTCAGTTTTTAACAGATATCTCCGAGCGAATGAAAAGGTAGACACAAACTAATCTCGCCCATGTTAAGGCGTAACAAATACTTAGAAACACAAAGCACACAGCACACAACTTAATTCGCGGGCAGAAACAGTCAAAACCTCAGTTTACAGGAGATAAACTCATTCCGCTGCAAAGCGCTCGATTTACTACAGAGGAGTTCTCAATGTGCTCCGGAGAGAAAGCATGAATGAACACGTATCAATGATTTCCTGTTAACCAGGAAATCATTGATAACATTTCTGTGACCTCTTCAAAAAAGGCTGGAGAGTATTTTGGAGGCCTGTAAATAATAATAAACAGAATCCGTGGAGCACCTTTCAGCACAATCCCTAGATATTCAAAAGACAAGTACTGACCAAATGAAACTTGCTTGCTTTGATAGACATCTTTAAATAGAACAGCTACACCTCCACCTCTCCTAACAGTCCTGCAAACACTCATGTAAGTGAAGTTAGGAGGGGCTGCTTCATTTAGGATTGTTGCACTGCAGCTGTCTTCTAGCCATGTTTCGTTTAGAAACATAAAACCCAGATTGTTTGTGGTTATAAAGCCATTTATAACCAACATCAGAGGTGTCTTACCTGGGCTAAGGAGAAGAATCTAATCTGCCCAGTGGTCCAAAGTCCTCTTTTCAGATGAGAGTAAGTTTTGTATTTCATTTGGAAATTAAGGTCCTAGAGTCTGAAGCAAGGGTGGAGGAGCTCATAGCACAAGCTGCTTGAAGAGTCCAGTGTTAAGTTTCCACAGTCTGTGATAGTCATGGGGCAGCTTTGGGCTAATGGTTAGAAAGTTGGACCTGTAACCTGAAGGTCACAGGTTTGAGTCTCAGTGCTGGAAGGAGTTGTAGGTGGAGGCGAGTTTATGAACAGCGCTCTCTTCCACTCTCAATACCCATGACTGAAGTGTCCTTGAGCAAGGAACTGAACCCCCAGCTGCTCCCCAGGCACCTGATATATAGCTGCCCACTGCTCCGGGGGTGTGTTCACTTTTCACTGCTGTGTGTGCACTTGGGTGGGTTAAATGCAGAGCACCAATTCTGAGTATGGGTCACCATACTTGGCAAATGTCACGACTTTCACTTTTTCAATGTCATCCGCTGGTGTTTGTCCATTGTGTTTTTTGAAAACCAAAGTCACCGTTTCGTTTACCAAGAAATTTTGGAGCACTTCATACTTCCTTCTGTTAACCAGCTTTTTGAAGATGCTGATTTCATTTTCCAGCAGGATTTGGCACCTTCCCACACTGCCAAAAGCACCAAAAGTTGGTAAAATGACCGTGGTGTTGGTGTGCTTGACTGTCCAGCAAACTCCCCATACCTGAACCCCAGAGAGAATCTATTGGCTATTGTCAAGAAGAAGATGAGAAACAAGAGACCAAACAATGCAGATGAACTGAAGGCCACTGTCAAAGAAACCTGTGCTTCCAGACCACCTCAGCAGTGCCACAAACTGATCACCTCCATGACACGCTGAACTGAGGCAGTAATTAAAGCAAAAGGAGCCCTGACCAAGTATTGAGTACAAACCCGATTCGAAAAAAGGGACACTGTACAAATTGTGAGTAAAAAAGGAATGAAATAATTTACAAATCTCATAAACTTATGATATTTAGATTCTATTGTGAATAAAATATATCAAATGTTGAAAGTGAAACATTTTGAAATCTCATGCAAAATATTGGCTCATTTTGGATTTTATTAGAGCTACACATTACAAAAAAATTGGGACAGGTAGCAATAATGTGCATATAAGGAACAGCTAAAGGAACAATTTGCAACTTATTAGGTCATTGGGAACATGATTGGGTTTAAAAAGAGCCTCTCAGAGTGTCAGTGTCTCTCAGAAGTCAAGATGGGCAGAGGATCACCAATTCCCCCAATGCTGCGGCGAAAAATAGTGGAGCAATATCAGAAAAGAGTTTCTCAGAGAAAAATTGCAAAGAGTTTGAAGTTATCATCATCTACAGTGCATAATATCATCCAAAGATTCAGAGAATCTGGAACAATCTCTGTGTGTAAGGGTCAAGGCCTGAAAACCATACTGGATGAGCATGATCTTCAGCTCTTAGACAGCACTGCATCACATACAGGAATGATACTGTAATGGAAATCACAACATGGGCTCAGGAATACTTCCAGAAAACACTGTCGGTCAACACAAACCACCGTGCCATTCACCGTTACCAGCTAAAACTCTATTGGTCAAAAAAGAAGCCATAATTAAACATGATCCAGAAGCGCAGGTGTTTTCTCTGGGCTCATTTAAAATGGACTGTGGCAAAGTGGAAAACTGTTCTGTGGTCAGAAGAATCAAAATGTGAAGTTCTTTTTGGAAAACTGGGACCCCATGTTATCCGGACTAAAGAGGACAAGGACAACCCAAGTTGTTATCGTTGCTCAGTTCAGAAGCTGCATCTCTGATGGTATGGGGTTGCATGAGTGTGTGTGGCATGAGCAGCTTACACATCTGGAAAGATGAGCTCCATCAATGCTGAAAGATAGATCCAAGTTCTAGAACAACATATGCTCCCATCCAGACGTCGTCTCTTTCAGGGAAGACCTTGCGTTCTCCATCATGACAATGCCAGACCACACACTGCATCAGTTACAACGTCATGGCTGTGTAGAAGAAGGATCCGGGTCTGAAATGACCAGCCTGCAGTCCAGATCTTTCACCCATAGAAAACATTTGGTGCATCATAAAGAGGAAGATGAGACCAGCCGCAGCGCTACCATTGGGCCCGGGTGGGCCTGGGCCCACCCATTTAAGGTCCGGGCCCACCCATTTTGGCCCAGGCCTATGAGTAGTGAGTGATTTTCATTCTAGCGGTTCATCCAATAAGCAGCCCGAGGAAAGCTTTGAGCGAAAGCTTCTCAGCCAATCAGCGGCTTCTACCCCACCAGCAAGTGATCCAATGAAATGAATGACGTTGGCGGACGTCATTCATTCAAGACAGAAAGATTTAATTCCGTTTCAGTCTTTTTGTGTATTGAACGTTCATAGGAGATAAATGAAGTTAGCTTACTGCCAACAATTAAGGTGTATTTATTTGTCCGCTTGCCTTCAGCACTGAGCTGAGGACAGCGATACAAGTTGATGTCCTGCTCAGTACCGCAGAATAGCGCTGGATGGAGATGAAGGGAAACCCGTGGGTTTTTTTTTATGGGGTCATATTTTAACTGGCCCATCCACTTTTCTGGAGGCCCACCTACAATAAAAATCCTGGCGCCGCTACTGGATGAGACAAAGAAGACCTAAGACAGTTGAGGAATGAGAAGCCTGTATTAGACAAGAATGGGACAACCTTCCTATTCCTAAACTTGAGCAGCTTGTCTCCTCAGTCCCCAGACGTTTGCAGACTGTTATAAAAAGAAGAGCGGATGCCACACAGTGGTAAACATGGCCTTGTCCCAACTTTTTTGAGATGTGTTGATACCATGACATTTTAAATCCACTTATTTTTCCCTTAAAATGATACATTATCTCAGTTTAAACATTTGATATGACATCATTGCATTCTGTTTTTTATTCACAATTTGTACAGTGTCCCAACTTTTTTGGAATCAGGTTTATACATGTACAGTAAATGAACATAGTTTCCAACAGTTCACTAAATGTTTTTCTCATTGGTTTTATGAAGTATTCTAATTTGTTGAGATAGTGAATTGGTGGGTTTTTGTTAAATGTGAGCCAAAATCATCACAATTAAAAGAACCAAAGACTTAAACTACTTCTGTCTGTGTGCACTGAATTTGTTTAATACACAAATTTCACAATTTGATTTGAATTACTGAAATAAATTAACTGTCCACAACATTCTAATTTATTGAGATACACCTGTATTTCAGTGATGCAAAGCAAAAAGGTTTATGTTTTCTAACAATATAAGTCTTTGCTATCACTTTTTGTCAATTTAACACACCCTTGCTGAATAAAAGAATACATTTCTTTCAAAAAAAGAAAGAACTTTTGAACGTTAGTCATTATTTTTGAGGTGGCAGGAGTTGGGGGGGGGGGGGTCGTCATATGAAATACAGCAGCCACAACAGCATTTATGTTTTATTATTATTATTATTTTATTATTATTTGAAACATTCACAAACTCATGAACTAGATCATGAAATATCTTGATTCTCACCTTGAGCAAAGTAACCTAATAACGTAGGCTAATCGATTAAAGGGGTCATATGACGCGATTTCAACTCTTCCTTTCTCTTTGGAGTGATACAAGCTCTTGGTGCATAAAGAAGATCTGTAAAGTTGTAAAGACTAAAGTTTCTAATCCACCGAGATATTCTTTTTCAAAGTTGAGACTAACGCCTCGTTCAAACACACCCTCACATCTCTACGTCAATATGTGGAAAAGAGGACTATATCTGCCTGATCATGCCTAGAGCTGATGTAGTTTATATTTAATGGGAATTTATCATTGAAAGTTAATGTGAATAAAAACATTGCAAGTTAGGCTACTTTCATTATACAAAAAGAGAGCAAAGTTCAAGCACTCTCAAAAACTCCCATTAAAATCACTGAAGCTGTTTACACAATAAATTAATATCTTACAGATTCATACACACATCTACACTTGGCTTGCTTAGTTGGGGCCACTTCATTTACAGCAATATCATTGACTTGATTGTAAATGATTGCACAGATACTATTTAAACTGAACTGATATGATGACATTACTTTATTCAATGATGAACTGCCTTTTTGCATAATTCACATATATCATTTCTTATTTAATGCTGTTCAGGTGACTTGTCTTGACGAGAGAATTAGCTAGAAAGAGTTAAACAGTAAACTGATGAGTAAACTCTGATTGGCCAATCCATTCATGAGCTCAACAGCATCATGTGTGATTTTGTATAATACACAGCTCGGTAGAAATGTGTCTGTCTCTGGCTCAGCGCCAGCCAGCGAACAGACGCAGATGTGATTTGGCAGCTGATGATATGACTAGTGATGTCCGATTCGCGAACCAATCGTTCAAATTAACCGGTTCTTCTTAGTGACAGGTTGATCCAGTTCACCAAATCGAACTGAATCATTTGAAACGGTTTGCGTCTCCAATATGCATTAATCCACAAATTACTTAAACTGTTAACTTTTTTAATGTGTCTGACACTCCCTCAGAGTTTAAACAAACCAATATCCCGGAGTAATTCATTTACTCAAACAGTACACTGACTGAACTGCTGTGAAGAGAGAACTGAAGATGAACACCGAGCCAGATAATGAACGAACACGCCCACTGCTGGAGCAGTTCTCGTTCTCGAGTCAAGAACCGGTTGCTTCGGTTTTCGGAACACCAGTACACTGAACTGAGAACCGTATCTGTCGGACACAAGATGAATGTTTATTATCTGTATATTGTAGATTATGTGTAGGCCAAAGGGGTTTTCAGGGAAACTGGACAATAATTAAGACTCTATAGACTCTATGTTTAATAGGAATAAGGGATGGGTCCGTGTACTGTTTTTATAGTTAATGATGACACATTCACAAATTGAGTTTGTAGTAAACAGAACATGAACACGAGTAGAGCAGCTGATGAAACTGAACTGCAGCATGTGCCGGTTAGAGCGATTCTCGTTATAGAGTCAAGAACCAGTTGCACTGGTTTTCAGATCATCAGTACACTGAACCGAAAACCGTATCTTTCGGATGGGTCCGATTTGTGAACCGAGGAGCTGATGATACTGCACATGCGTGATTCAGCGTGAAGCAGCCTGATACACAGAGCGTCTGAACTGAACTGATTCTTTTGGTGATTGATTCTGAACTGATTCTGTGCTAATGTAATGAGTGCGTGTAAACCGAGGGCTTGGATGAAGGCCAATCTGAAGAAACGTAAGTTAATTTAATAACAAATACATCGCAATGGATTATGTTTAGTAAGTGAATCATGGTTTCTGCGGTGTTGACACCTAATTTATTTACTTTATATCTTCAAGACTTAAATCCTTGTATGCACATTATTATGGAGCCAAAAGAGTGTCAATAATGATAAATGCACAGACTACATTCACATATGCACACACAGGATTCATACATGCACACACATGATTCCTAAATACACACACAGGATACACATATGTGCACAAAATTCACAAATGCACACACAAAATTTAAAAAGCACAGAAGATTCACAAATGCATACAAAATTCAGAAATGCACACAAAATTCAGAAATACACACACAATTCAGAAATGCAAACAACATTTACAAATGCACTCAAGATTCACAAATGCACAGGACAAGATTCAGAAATTTATTTCTGATGCACACACACATATATCTTGATTTACAAACTGCTTGCGGTCTGTGAACTTCACTGCATTTGTGTGTGAATTTTGAGACTCCCCTGACTTGGCTCTACACACAAATGCATTTTTTTAAACAGGGAATGATCTGCAACCAATCAGATATCTCCCTTGTTTTAGCCAATCACAAGAATGCACCCCACGTGGGGGATTGTTTACTTATAAGCCAATCAGCGAACGACTCACTTTCCTCAGCGAATGATTCACTTTCCTCAAGCAGCGAACGACTCACTTTCCTCAGCAAACGACTCAGTTACCTGACGCAGCCGGCGACCCACTTTGCGCAGCCGGACACCCACTTTGCGCAGCAGGAGACTCACTTTCCGCAGCCGGAGAGTCACTTTCCTCTCGCAGCGAATGACTCACTTTCCTCATCGAACGATTCACTTTCCTCACGAGTCACGCAGCGAACGACTCACTTTCCTCTTCGAACGATTCACTTTCCTCACGAGTCACGCAGCGAACGACTCACTTTCCTCAGCGAACAATTCACTTTCCTCACGAGTCATGCAGCGAACGACTCACTTTCCTCATCGAACGATTCACTTTCCTCACGAGTCACGCAGCGAACGACTCACTTTCCTCTTCGAACGATTCACTTTCCTCACGAGTCACGCAGCGAACGACTCACTTTCCTCAGCGAACGATTCACTTTCCTCACGAGTCACGCAGCGAACGACTCACTTTCCTCATCGAACGATTCACTTTCCTCACGAGTCACGCAGCGAACGATTCACTTTCCTCTTCGAACGATTCACTTTCCTCACGAGTCACGCAGCGAACGACTCACTTTCCTCAGCGAACGATTCACTTTCCTCACGCAGCGAAGTTGAGCGAACGATTCACTTTCCTCACAAAGCAATCAACTCACTTTCCTAAGCGAACGACTCACTTTCCTCACGCAGCTGGAGACCCATTTTGCGCAGCCGGAGAGTCACTTTCCTCTCTCAGCGGACCAATGACTCTCTCTTCATGTAGGGACCGAATATTGTAATTAATGTGACTTCTATATTGCATCCAAAATAATATTTAGATATATTTAAATATTCAAAAAGGTGTCAATTTTTTTTTTTACTTTCATTAAAATATTTCAATAAAATGAAATAATTGCCTATTGCAAATTTATGAATCCATGGTTAACTTTTTTTCTGCAGTCACTGGGCTATATGTATTGAGACATTTTTTAATTTATGTTTTGTAAAAAAAAACAAAAAACAAAACCTGAATTGTAATCTAAACATCTGTATTTTCATACAATTGCATAAATAAGTAGGCTATAATATACTGCACCACAGGCATATCGCGCTGTGTAAACGCGTTCATGTGATTGGCTTATAAGTAAATAATCCCCCACGTGGAGTGCGTTCTTGTGATTGGCTAAAACAAGGTAGATATCTGATTGGTTGCTGATAATTCCCTGTTTAAAAAAATGCAGTGAAGTTCACAGACCGCAAGCAGTTTGTAAATCAAGATATATGTGTGTGTTCAACAGAAATAAATTTCTGAATCTTGTCCTGTGCATTTGTGAATCTTGAGTGCATTTGTAAATGTTGTTTGCATTTCTGAATTGTGTGTGTATTTCTGAATGTTGTGTGCATTTCTGAATTTTGTATGCATTTGTGAATCTTCTGTGCTTTTTAAATTTTGTGTGTGCATTTGTGAATTTTGTGCACATTTGTGTATCCTGTGTGTGTATTTAGGAATCATGTGTGTGCATGTATGAATCCTATGTGTGCATATGTGAATGTAGTCTGTGCATTTATCTTTATTGACACTCTTTTGGCTCCATACATTATTGCTGTTACTGTATTTTGGGTGCGTTGTTGCAAAAGTTAATTGTAAACTTTTCATGATTATGAGGTTTTTAACTGACTAAAGTTATGATTACTGACTTTATATATTTGAATGTTTGATAGATTTGATGCCATAACGTCATTTCCAATGAGGTCATTACGTTGAGTGTAAAAGAACCGCTGAACCGTTTTTTTTTTCAACCAGTTTATTGAATCGAATCGTCCGAAAGAACCGGTTCGCGGAAAAGAAAAGAACTTCCCATATGACTCGCTGAAAGTTATAATCACCCCGGAGTGAATGTATTAAATATAGAAAATATTAAACTGCTATTTTTGTCGTTTGGAAGCTGCATTTAAAGTCCATTTGGCATAACAATCTGAAAGGACACTTGCCTAGCTTTGAATTGGCATGAAGCCTCTGACGGTAGTACCCACCCAGCACCAGACATCATTTAGACGTCGTTTTCTGGTCTAAATCAAGTCGGCTCGTTTTGTAAAGGTGAAAAGGAATCAATTTTTCCACTTATTTTTTCATTGTATACATAAAAAATATTTTGGATTGATATGGAGTTTTTTATTAAGGAAATATTGGAAATTTCTTTGCAGCTGAGTGGATATGATGTAATAATATACTTCAGTGTTCATGGAGTTGGCAAAGATGAAGCATATCTCATACAATTGTTAATTTTAAGTTTCATATCCATAAAATGAAGTGGTCAGGCTCCAAACCAAACTTTTCTCATTTTCTAAATGATTTCAAACTGTATTGTAAGATTCTATGTAATTGTACAAGTAAAAAAGCTATTCGAACTTATAATATTGTAAACAGGTATGCTATTGTATAAAGTGACACCCCAAAAATATTGATTGATTTATTTAAAAAAAAATGTTTATGGTTGTTATTGTCCATATTGTTCATATTTTTTCCTTCTCATTTTAATGTTTCTCGTTTTATTGTTTTGATGTATGACATAATAAAAAATAAAAAAATCAAGTCGGCCCGTCATGGCCATCTTTTAGACCAAAAAGCGACGTTGAAAATTGGTCTTCATTTGGTCCATCGGATTTGGTCCAAATTAAGCCCAAAAAGCGACATTTAACGTCTTTTTTTTGTTTGTTTATTTAGCCCAAAAATAGATGTAGATGGGCTTTAGTCCAAATTTAGCAGAAAAAAAACTTTTATTTCGCACCACAAAGTCATTAACATAAACTAATGGAGAAATATATTAGACATCATGTCTGAAGCACTGTTAAATATATTTAAATATATTTTGAAAAACACTTGATGGTCACGCGCTGAACTGCAGAGGAGGAAGTCATCATGGAAACGGGGCTCAGCTCAACCTTCAAGCAGCTGCAGACGCTGTCTCTCGTGGTTGTTTTCACTAATTTCAGGTAAGTTTAATCCCTAAATTACACAAATATTACATAAAAGTGTCCCTGAAACTTTCTTTGATGTAAATGACACGCTTTCGTTGAAAATGTACTTTATAGAAATGGTCAGTGTCTTCAGAAAAAGTCCGTTAGCATCTCAACTGTAATGCTAACTACAAGAGGTAACTTTATGTGCATTTTTCACAATATATTTCGCCTACATCAGCATGAATCTGTAATTTTCTTATATATGTGTGTGTTTATATAATATTTTCATAATATATGTGTGTGTGTGTGTGTGTGTGTGTGTGTGTGTGTGTGTGTGTGTGTGTGTGTGTGTGTTTGCCTGTTAGTTATTTTGATGTCCACACTAGATAAGAGTATTACTCGGTTAGTAAACCTAAAACTTTAAATTCTGTTATTATTCTTTTAATTTTTTTGTATAATCTGTAAATTAATTTTCTTTTCTGCATTTCACCTCTGCTATAGTTTATTCATAATAAACCTGGCATTGTATAATAAATATTGTTGGCTTAGACAGACTGACAGAATGACAATGTTTATGTTCTAGATTCTTCCATGCTGATGCCCGTGCGTGTATCCAGCTGAAGAACATCTTTAGACATTATCAAACATATGACTAACATTAGTAAGTAATACCTCAAACATACACTACCATTCAAACGTTTAAGGGTCAGATTTATCATGTATTTAAAATAAATCTTTTATGCTCACCACTGCTGCATTTATTGGATTAAAATACAGTAAAATAGTAATATTTGAAATTACTAGAGGTGTCCTTGACTAAGGTTTTTCACTGTCGAATCAGAATTTTTGAATCTTGGTGATATTCGACTGATAGTCTAATCATATGTTTGGGGGCAGAATACACTGAGTCAAGTCTGACATTCGACAGTCATAATTACTGATCTTAACACACTGGTAAAATGTGTAATGAACACCTCGCAGATACAAACGGGGTAAATAATAGTTCATCATTGATAGATCTTTTCTATTTCAGAGACTGAAAATCATTGATAAACCACAAGGTAATTGTAACTTACTGCAAGAGGAATAATAATAAGAAAAGAAAATGCATGTGTGATTTAATATTGCTTCTTATTTTTCAGTGTTGAAAGTTCTTTCTTGTCATCTTTGTGCATTTTCAGATGTTGTGCATATTTATGGATCAAATTATTTAACGTTGTTTAACTTTTTAACATTATAATATTGGTTGTCTTCTCTTTTTTCATAATTAAGCTCCAACCCCAGTTAAGCAGACCTGAGCAGCCGATCAAGGATCAGCAGAAACTCTGCAGAACGGTGGTCCTCCAGCCCAGGACTGGACACCAGTGTTGTAAGTCATTCTGTCTCTTTATAGTGAATGTTCAGAGCATATTGCAGGAGATCTCAACATTGTCTCACAAGGTCCTTTTACATGCAGAGTTTTGCACCAACCTAGTGCAGTGCACCTGAACACATTAATCAAGGTCTTCAGTTTTGCTAACTATAAGTCACAGACAGGTGAGTGTGATCAGGTGTGGACGTAAACTCTGGGTGTGTTTCACTCAGGTCCGTTGCTCAGTACTCAGTGGTGAAGGGCTGCCTCAATCACAATTTTCTTTTTACGGTGCACTGATAATTCACTATAAGATTACACGTAATAAATTTTAAAACACAAACCAATAATATATTTCAGCATAAACATATCACTAGACAGGTAATGTCTAATCTAGTAAACATTTCCAATTAATTTATGAATTAAATCTTGCACATACATGTAATAAAGTATTTATCATAATGTGCTGTAAATAGCATTAAAAGAAAGATATCAGTTTTACTGTTGTGCATTAATGTCAGTAGTGATGTTGCCGGTAGGTTTATGGGTGGGGTTAGGTAAGGGGGATCATTTTGATTGCATGATCTAGAAACACCCAGCAGTTTGAAATCACAAACTAAGTCATAAACGCCCACTTTTACTCTGCAGAGACCTAAGTCTCACCTTTGTACATTTTGGACAACCATTGTTTTTGTAATATAAATTTACATTTTAGTTACTGTTTTCTTTCTCACTTTAGATGCTGCAGAAAAAACAGCGAGGCTAAAGCATTCAAAGTGGAAACATCTGCCGTGGCTCATTAATCCAGAATTGGGACGGAGGAAAGAGCAGAAGAAGCAGAAGATCAGAGATCAGGCAGAGATCTACTGGTGTCCCTGTGGGAAACCATTTACCAAACGTGTTCGTTAAACCAAAGATTTTCATCACTCACCTTTATGTTGTTCCAAGCCAGACTTTTGTTCATCTTTGAAACATAAATGCAGAACTTTTTAATGAAATCGGAGATTTTTTTTTTATATAAAATAACGCATTCACACAAGCACCATGATGCATCAGTGTTGCATTGGCGTGAGAGCTGGTGCTTTTTGGTGCTTTTGTCAAAATCCATTGGGGATTCATAATTCCTGAATAGATTATTTTTGCTGTTGTTGTTTTTTGCGTACACAAGGCATCTGTTAAAAAAATATCTTAATTTGTGTTCTGCAACATGGTTTGGGGCAACATGAGGGTAAGGAAATAATGACAGAATTTACATTTTTGGTTGTTCTAATGTGGTTATAATTGGTCATAGTTTATTGTCTTGAAAAATGATATTAATACAGAAAGATGGATTAATTTGATAAGTTTATAGTAAAGACTTTTAAATCTAAATAAATACTACTCTTTTGCAAGGTCAATTTAAAAATACTGACAAATGTAATGGTTTCCACAAAATATTGGGCAGCACAACTATTTTAACATTGATAATAATCAGAAATGTTTCTTGAGCAGTAAATCAGTATATTATAATGATTTCTGAAGATCATGTAACACTGAAGACTGGAGGAATTGTGTTAATAAATGTGTCAATATACTGTGAATTGTCTTATTTTCACTAATTAGGAATATGAAAAATAATTCACGGTTGTACTTAGGTCTGGAAAAGAAGTAATTTGGACGTCTTTTTATAGTAGACGTCTTTTCACCTTTCACTTTTCAACTAAATTTTAATGTTGTTTAGACGTCTTTTCAACGAGTTTTTGCTGGGTGGGTATATTGTTAGAAAATATTTCTATTTAATATAAATGATCTTCTTTTTAACTTTTTATTCATCAAAGAATCCTGAAAAAAGTATCTCAGGTTCCAAAAAATATTAAAGCACCACTGATAATAAATCAGCCAATTCAGCATTGCATCACAGGAATGCATTTAATTTTAATGTATATATTTTTAAAAACTTAATTTTACACCGTAATAATATTTCACAATATTACATTATTCTCAATATTTTTTCATCAAATAAACGCGGCCTTGGTGAGCAGAAGAAACTCCTGTAAAAACATTAAATAACTTACTGATCCCAATCTTTTGACCGGTAGTATAGATAAATAAACTTGCCTTGTTCAGTAATGTGGAAATGAGGAGCGCTATCTTGCTGCTTTTCTGTCTGCGGTCCGGTTGATGATGAAATCATAGTTCTCTATAAACGAATCTTTAATGTTACAGGGAACGAGTCGTCTCGGGGCGTGTTTCTTTCAGTAGCGCATGCGCAGCATTCTGTGAGGTCTGTACTGAAATTAGTTCACCTCTTTCGAGTCTTTGGGTTTTCCGAGTCGTTTGTTCATCCTGTGACATCCCCATAAGCTTTACCTAAGCAGTCAGAAAGAGACTCAATTATAATAATAACCAACTATTTATTACCTTTGTCACCACATTCAGTGCGTGGAAAATAACCATTATGACAGAAATGCACACATTTATATACTGTAAGAAGTCAAAAGCTACAATTTGAGGCCAAAAACGCAACATAACTTTAAGAGTAAATCATAATTATAATAATGATGATAATAAGTATTAGTAACTATGCACACTTTTGAAGGGAATTAATTTCACTATCCAAAGCTGACACACCACGTGTTGGACTAATCAATTCTCTTCCATAGGTTTAGTTTATGGGTCTGTCTCGTGATGAAGGATCAGGGCCGGCGCAAGCTCAAATGCCCCTCTAGGCAGAGCATGATCGTGCCACCCCCTCCTCACAATTAGATAAGATGCATATAAACAATCATATTTTCTTTATCTATAAAATTACACTAAAATAAAATCGTGCAAGCATGTTTTCAGATTTTTATTTCATTCTGCAATGTGAAAAAAAGTACACAATGCAACAGCTGCATATAGTTTCTGTTTTATCATAGATAGTGTACAGAATAAAACTAAACATACGCACAAAACTTTTAGCTCATAAGTACTGGAGGTTTCTTTTTTTTCTTTTTTTTTGACTGATACACACATTCAAACAACTAATAGTCTGCATTTCAGAAGCGTGCGCCTCGGGCTTTCGCAGCGGCAAACGCTTAGATTCTGTCCTCAAGTTTAACTTTTTCAGCAAGTTCGTGCTCAATTGCAATTGTTGCTAGTCCATCAAGTCTGTCTTGTGTCATTGTATTTTGGAGATAATTTTTAATCAGTTTAAGCAACACAGTCTCACTCCCTACTCGTCAAATGTCTGATGCATGGTCAAGGGATCTGGCGTCACTTTTTTGACGCACTGGGTATACCTTTGCTGTTATTTTTCAACGTGCAGGTTAGTCCGATAGACTTCTATAGAACTCAGCAGCGTTTAAATTTGACGTTAGGGTCAGCACACCGCAACAAGACTAAATAAAAAAAAAAAAAAAAAAGGTTACAAAAAATTCTATATGACAAAGATCGTTTTTATCTGGCCCTCCAACTGTTTTTGACAAGAAAGACGTCAAATAAATAATCAAGTGGTCAAGTGCAAAGAAGGCAAGTGTGGGTATTTGGACAGTGCAAAAGTTTAAGAAACAACAAATGCTGTGCAATTTATAACAGCAGTTTGATAAAAAGGTAAAACCAACACAGACTTCCTGCTGCAAATGTCTGCCTCCGCAGCTTTCTGTCTTCTCCATTTCTGAAGGAATACCTCTCCACAAACACCACTGGGCTGACTGCTTCCTTTACATCTTTTCAGCTAAAAAAAAATACATAAATAATAAAAATAAGAAAGGGGGGGGGGGGTAGAATAAAATAGAATTATAAACAGAATTTTAATAATGTTTTGCAAAATATTTAAACTATAAACTGATATGAATGAGCTGCACGAGGGGAAAAATGTCTCCTTTTATTTATTTATTTTTTTAGATTTACATAAAAAGGTATCAAAAGCATGGTACAGTAAATGTGTGATATCTGTAATATAAACGCACATGTACATGTACAACCATAGTTAGTTTGATGATTAATGTACTATTGTATTGATTATTAATATAACATAGTAAAACTACAGTTACTGTGGTAAAAACATGGTAAATGTCCCGTTCCTGGGTTTTAACTTCAAATTTAATTTGTTACTATTGTAGGTGTCGTGGTTACCATGATTTTACTACAAATTTACATCTTTGACCTGAAATGAATATATTGAAAGTCTATGGCACGTCACGTGAACGACAGAGTTTAATCACACTAGTTAGCAGCTGTGTTCATTTAGTTAAATGCAATGAAACTCAAAGACAGCCTCGGATGACTAATATAATACAGCGAGTAAACAATACGGCGCTAATCTGATTAAGACAGTGACTTGTCGACGCCTACTGGTGGTTTAATATCATATTTAAAAGTATCATTGCATTTTCAACATTTCATATTTTGTATGTAAAAAAAGTAATAACATTAATTATTTATTTGGACAGATGGAGTTTGTTGATACTGATTTCATTTTAATAATAATAACAATAACCTTAATGTCTTGTTATTCTAACGTAATGTATTGATCACATGTGAGAATTCAACGTATATGTAGACATCTACATTTAATCAGTTTAGGAAAATATTTTCCTTTATAAAGTTAAAGTGTACCAGCAATCAATTTAAGGCAAATATCAAAAAATATACTGATTATAGTAATACCTGATAGAGCACTGATGAGACCGTTTCAGAATAAATTACATTTGTGCCAAAAAACTAACAAAAGTTTTTTTCCCTGGACAAGTATACTTTTTTACAAGTGAATGATTGATTTACTTGTCCAAAGGACAAGCTCATGAAAAAGCTTAATGTGGAGCCCTGTATTAGCAATGTTATTGCTGTGAGTTTCATCCTCTTTAATATTCATTTATGTAATGTTGTTATTATTTGTCTTTTCCTCATTGTTACTTTGCACTTAAAATGGTTTGAGATGGATAGAAATGTCACCGCAGAGTGGGTTTAGTCTTTTCAAAATTCACGTTCGCAGTGTAGCTATATTGTTTGATGTTTTTTCATTGTCTTATTCACTTTTATTTTTTATTTTAATTTTTTAGATTAAATATTTTACCTAGTAGTGATATTGCTGTGAATTTAATGTTTTTCAATATTGGTTTTTAAAATGTAAGTAAATATGCTCTAAAATCATAAAATGTGATTTTTTTTTTTTTTTTCAGTGTTACTAGCAAACTTTAACAGCAAGGTAAATTAGTGTTAGTATTTTCTAAGTATTAACTGTCCATATATTGCACTTGACAAATAAGCAATTGTGGCTTTTTTTGCTGAATAATTAATATATTTAAATATATATTTTTAAAAAGTACAAGATTAGGCTAACTGAATATATGTGACATCAAATAAGGGTAAGCACAAATGTAATCTAAATGTAATCAGGACAACTAGAGCCCCAGATACAGATCCCCTGTAAAGACCTTGTCTCAGAGGAGCACCAGGACAAGACCACAGGAAACAGATGATTCTTCTTCACAATCTGACTTTGCTGCAGTCTGGAATTGAACTACTGGTTTCGTCTGGTCAGAGGAGAACTGACCCCCAACTGAGCCTGGTTTCTCCCAAGGTTTTTTTCTCCATTCTGTCACCGATGGAGTTTCGGTTCCTTGCCGCTGTCGCCTCTGTGCTTTGACGCAATGTATTTTGTTTAAAGCACTATACAAAAATAAAGGTGATTGATTGATTGATTGATTAATCCAAAAGTAATCAGATTACGTTACCAAAAATGTGTAATCTAAGAGATTATATTACTGATTACAATTTTTTTCAAGTAATCAGTAACTGATTACAATTCATAAGTAATCTACCCAGCTCTGTGGCTGCATATACACATATCCCTGAACTAAGTACATTTCTGCAGCTGTTATTATGCTTGAATGAAAACCAAAGGAGGCAGTGGTATTTGATATCCTATTTCGTTTTATTGTAAATATACAGAGAGGAAAATTACAGGATTTGCGTCGTCGTGGACATCACTCCCCAGTCGAATGCACTAAGTCAGAACTAACTACCGATGATGCACGTCCAAAATTTATTTATTTTTTATCCACGGTGCATTGTATTGAGAAACGCGCGCAGACCTACGTCACCAGTCTATTTGCCTAATCTTCCCGGTACTTTACACCGCGGTGGAAACGCAGAAAGCAACAGGTCTGGGGGGAAAAAAGTTCCTGGTACAAATGCTCTGGGTAATTTCGATGGAAACGCTGCATATTTTTGTACTGGTTGGTTGCATAGCTCTTTTGTTTCTCTTTGTATTTTCCATTATTTCTGTACTTGCTAATTACATAAGCCTTTCTTTTCTCTCCGTATTCATTAATATTTCTATATTTGTTTTCCATTGCTTGTCTGTGTTCTTCCCTGTAAAACATACTGTTCCAATACTTGTTCTTCATGGCTTGTTTACGTCTTTCCCTGGAATCACTGCTTCTTTTATAATCATAGAGTTTACGTACCGCCTGTTTTTTGTCATATACACCTTGCATCTGAACTATTTTTTTCTGCAATTTTTTGAAAGCCTTTCGCTTCCGAGTCTTGTTCAGTTTTTCTGTCTGCTTGTTTGTGGATTGTGAATAATTGTGATTTGGAGCCGACAATGGCAACTGATCCTGCAGCATGCCGTGATAAAGTTCACTGAATGACAACATTTTGTTACTGTCTTGATTCTGAGTGACAGAAGTTATCAGGTCCATTTTATCTTGATATGTCAAGTGGGCTTGATCATTATTTGACGTGGCTGTCGTCTCAGATTGTTCCGGATCTTGGACACACTGTTGTGAGACATCAGCAGACCTGCATTGTTCACTGTTTGACAGAGCAGAGACAGATGGATGTACATCACGTTCGAGCTCACAGCAGTTCAGGGAGACTTCAGGATGTGCACTGCTTTCAGCTATTTGGTTAATGAACGATAAAGGCATCAGATCAAATTGTTGCTGGTCTCTCAAATCGAAACACCATTGAAACAATAGCATCAGCCTCTCGATCACAATAATAACCAACTGCAGAACCATTACGTCATAACAGACGGAGGACGACAGCTCCAGACCGACTGTTTGAGAGCGGAAGTGGGCGGGGTAGCAGTCTGATGCCGGAAGTTCATGTTTAGACGTGTTTGTTTAGACTAGACAGTAAAAGGTTTTTAGACAGTAAAAGATAGACAATAAAAGGTTTAACTATGGCGGAGCACACTGTAGAACAAGGAAAAGAAGAAGAGAAAGAGGTAAAAAGAAGTTATATATTTGATAGATGCAACATACTTAACATTATAACGTTATGCTTATACAAGACGGCTCTGTACTGACATTTGTTTTTTAAAGGAAGTATTTTGTAAGTTAGGCTAATATTAAGCAATATCACAGTATCATTTTGTTGGGTTACATATTCATGGTTTGTGATTTAATTTGTTGTTGGCGTTGTATTTTACAGCATTTGTTAAATTTTCTGACCATGAGAATTGCATTAATTGTATTTTATTTAACCGATAGAAGCACATATCGATTCAGAGAGGGTCAGCCTTGTTTCTACCATGAGGAAGCAGGTGGAACTGATGTTGTGATGGAGGACAGTACCCCGGCTGCTTCAATGGTTACAACAGGTGGTGAGTGTTTTCATTCATGGGTTAAATGGTGGTAACATACTTTAGAAACTGTGTGGTATTTTATTCTGTGTATAATTTATGTCTTCACTGCAACAGGAATGGTTTGTGACATTAAACAGTTGTCTGCCAGTAGAAGTTGTTGGGATTTCCAGCCAAGTGATTGGCAGTCATCATTGGTAAAATTGTTTGTTTTTATCACACTTTTATTAACACATTTTATGTATACTGAATGTAATTCTGGTCTCTTTATCTTAATCTGTGGTAAAGCTTAACCAGATTTTGAGTAAAAATGACAGAGATGAGACAATTGCTCAAGTTGGAAGCATTAAACTGCAGCGAAAAGATTTCTTGACCTTGGGCCTCAATGCAGCGCTTGAGGCAACAGTAAGTGGACAAATAATGATTTTAAAAATAGAAAAATTGACCATACAGCTAATATATATTTTGTTAGTAATTAACTAATGTTATTATATAACTAATATATAATATATTTAAAAACAGATTGCAAACAGCTGTCTTAATGTGATCGTCATGTTGGCTAAGGAAAAGGTATTTTTGCCTACAACTGTATAACTCATGATCACCTGGAGACGTAATTGTGTTTTGTAATGGATGTGCAAATGAATGTTATGCTTAGGGAACAGATGTGTTTGCAGCAAATTCCTATGTTGTAGTTACCTGGCTACCACCACTTGAATTGGACCCATTTTTATCGTTTCCAGTAAGTCCATCAAGTTATATCTAAAACTGGAACAGTTATAAATTCAGTTACAACAAATGAATGGATCTTATGTTCACCCAAGGATAACATAGGATCCAAGGATTACATTCTGCTCCCTGCTTGGATGCCAGGACACTGGATGCTATGTGTATGTTGTTCCCTTCATTTTTGGGTGAACTAACTCTTTAAGATTATATGGTGATATTAGGATTCAATATACTAACAACTGTATTTCACAGGTTCTGAAGCCTAAAAACAAGGCTATGTATTTTTTTGATTCAACTCACCCCTACGGGATTGGTGATGTAAAATATGTGACTGTCTTCAGGTTGCATTACATATATAAATATTATGTTCAGAGTTCGCAGTTCAAGGTTTGCTGTTCAAAGTTCGTTGTTCCAAAGTTTGCTCTTCATTGATGTTCACTGCTGATTGTTCTGTGCATGATGTTCATTTGCATGATGATCTGCATGCTGTTTTTATTTTCTAAATTTGAAATGTTGTTTTTGCAATTCAGTCAGGGGTAATTTTTTTTGCTTTAGAGTAAATATACTTTGCTTTTTTGTCCAATTTTTCTGGTTATAATATATTAAAATATTTCTGTTTGATTTTGTTGCAGTAAATGGACAAACAGAATCGCTCCAGGACCATGGAAGCTGATCAAGAACAAGGTTAGTTTTATTAGGCTATCAAAAAACATAAGCTACTTATATAGATTGTGTTTTTATATGTTTGTCACATCCTTTCCAGGGATAACTTAATGATAATTGCATTGTTTTAGAATGTTCCACAACAGCTGACTGGCTCCGTGGGAATTTGTGGGATCTTCATGCTGATGGTGAGGGAAAAAAGGGAAAGTAAAAAAAAGTTAGATAAATCATAAGAATGAAACCATTATATGGTTGCCTGAACTTGACTGATTTCCTTTTTTGGGGGGAATTTCAGTATGCTCTGCACATGGTCTTTGAGGCACCCTTTGATTTTACAGCTGTAAGTCTTTGTTAAAAATATATATTTTAACTAGATGATATAATCCATTAAATTGACCTATTAACACTTTCTCCCCTTATGCAAGTCGGATTTTCCTCTTATTCCAAAATGGTGGTGCCTTATTCTCATGGAGAATTTTGCCATTGAAAGGTAACTCTCCTGCTTTCTCAAGTTTTTCTCTGTCTATAAATTTACTTAAAAATGTATTTGTCACAGGAAACATGTTGCCGTTGATGTGCAGGAGCCACCTAAAGCACAAGAAGACACCGAAACCGGCGACATGGTATGTTTTTATTGTCTCAAACGGGCACATGAAAGAGCATAATTTAAAAACATTACTTTTCATGCATCCTGATTAAATTACAATGTATTGTTGAGGACACTTCCAATCTCCCCAGGGACAACAGATGGAAATGAGCTAGCAGCCAAATGTGGTGCATCTCTTCTCTTGTGAGAATAATTATTTTAAATGAATTAATTATTTCATTCCTTTTTTGTACTCTTCTCTCATGAAGGAACCACAGATGGTCAAAGACCTCAGGACCGCAGTTGGATGGCTGCGGGACAACTGCCACACCTTCCGAGGTTCTGTGCAAGAGCCGTCATATCTGGACCTAAAGAAGGAAGACCAGGAAGAGGCCCTTCTTAAACTTTGATTCTTAAACCTTTGATTTTGTTTTATATAATTTATTTATATAGTTTGATTTTGTAATTTTATTTAATTAGAAAACAGCTAGTGTGTGATTTTATTTAAAACTCATTTTATTTAAATTAATATTTTTTTTTTGTTTTCAGTCCATCATATTATTGTGTATGGTGGTCTATGTTGTTTGAGTATTTAAAGTTATTTTCAACTGAATAAAATGTTCAAACTCTCAAGCTCTGTTTTCATTGGATTATTTATTTTTAATTTTATGATTTGTCTAATGTATAATATTGTTAATCAGTCTTAAATATACATTTTCAAATAAATCGTTTAAAACAAAGTCTTAATAATAACGTTGTTTTAAACTTAAAAAGTTCCAAAACACGGAAGGAGCGTAATTCCTTGCCCCGCCCACTTCCGCCCTCAGACAGTCGGGCTTGCGCTGTCGTCCTCAGACTGTTGTGACGTAATGGTTCTGCAGTTCTGCAGTCAGACCTATCTCCTCCATCATGTCTTCTAGACGGAAGAAGGTCAACATCATGGCTGTACCTGTGCTTTCTTACTCAGGCATTCCATATGCTGATCTGCAGTGAGAGTCGAAATAACCAAACCTCCCTGAGCGATCTCTGACTATGGCGATACACGTGGTTTCAATCAGCAGCAACGCGTCACTCACTTCAGCTCTGAGGCACTGCAGAGTATTCTCAAGGTTTTCATACTCACCTAGGACAGGTGAATCTTCCAGAAATCCAACTCTCGGAGGATGTTTCAGGATGTTGTAACAGGCCGAGCTGGTCTTAACTGTGCTTGGCAGCTCATCAAAGTTTAAAAAAATTAGCCACAAATTGTCTTTTGCTCTGCAGTGTTCGTTTGACACTAGTGTAAACTGCAAAACCTCTCTGTAAAATGCGGTCTAAATCACAACTTTGCAACTCATTGCGTTCATTATGGACAGCTAGGAACATTAAAGCATTGCACGTACACTGATAGCCTCTGGAGTAAATCTTATACCTAGTATCACCTTGAAAGTGCGATGCTGTAACAGACAGAACATACGGGTTTGCATCGACGCTGTGTGACACGGAGTTACCGCTACTGGAGCCACCTGAAGCTTCTTGCATTCTGTGCTGTTTCTGAGATGCACTCCTCTTACCTTTTCTCGGCATGGTGATGTTTTAATGCTGACAAATAAATGCAGTAAATATAAGAAAATGTATTGAACTACTGATTATTGAATACTTAAAAATTAACCGGAGCTCCTTTGAGAATACGAAAACCGTGTATAAGTAAATTTATATCTCTCTCACCGTTTCTGAAGATTCAGCCAGTAAAAGTAAAAACGCAAATGGTAGCAGTTTGCAAAAACACCTAATAAAAACACTCACTAAACAAATAAATTCTTATTCTTAATATTTGTATTATAATGTATCAGTTGGACTCCAACTAAGTCAAATAAAAAACAATTATATAAAATACACAAAATTTAATTGATCTATGAAAAGGAACCTACTATACCTAACAATGAATATACTTTACAGTAAATATAATAAAACAGAAACTAATATTAGTTTAGACAATGTATATCAAAGTATTTGACCAATATAGGAAATTTTACAAAAAAAAATCTGTCTGTAATCGATAGTTAAATGTGATATAAATAATACAGGAACTTAACACAATACTAAACCAGATCTTGCTTGTTAAACTGTAACTTAGGTTAAAGGTTACTCATAAAATGAGAAAGTTGTAAAATGCTAACCACTGAAATCACCGAACAATATTAAACTGTTTTATAAAATTACACCCAAAGATTGTGAAATGAACTATACTATATAGATGTTACAAGACTGAACTTACTAAACAGAAACTGGACTTAATTAATAATAGCTGAATAAAAGCAATCACAAAAATTAAACAACAGCTAAATAAAGTAACTGTGTGTGTGTGCTTGGAGGATGATCTTCCAACACAGTCCTCAGATCAGCAGGGCAGACTGGGCAGACTAGAGATCAGGAAGAGCAGCTGGGCAGACTGGAGATCAGGAAGGGCAGCTGGGCAGACTGGAGATCAGGAAGGGCAGCTGGGCAGACTGGAGATCAGGGAGGGCAGCTGGGAATACTGGAGATCAGGAAGGGCAGCTGGGAAGACTGGAGATCAGGAAGGGCAGCTGGGAAGACTGGAGATCAGGGAGGGCAGCTGGGCAGACTGGAGATCAGGAAGGGCAGCTGGGAAGACTGGAGATCAGGGAGGGCAGCTGGGCAGACTGGAGATCAGGAAGGGCAGCTGGGCAGACTGGAGATCAGGGAGGGCAGCTGGGCAGACTGGAGATCAGGAAGGGCAGCTGGGAAGACTGGAGATCAGCAGGGCAGACTGGGAAGACTGGAGATCAGGAAGGGCAGCTGGGCAGACTGGAGATCAGGAAGGGCAGCTGGGAAGACTGGAGATCAGGGAGGGCAGCTGGGCGGACTGGAGATCAGGGAGGGCAGACTGGGAAGACTGGAGATCAGGAAGGGCAGCTGGGCAGACTGGAGATCAGGGAGGGCAGCTGGGCAGACTGGAGATCAGGGAGGGCAGCTGGGCAGACTGGAGATCAGGGAGGGCAGCTGGGCAGACTGGAGATCAGCAGGGCAGACTGGGAAGACTGGAGATCAGGAAGGGCAGCTGGGCAGACTGGAGATCAGGAACGGCAGCTGGGAAGACTGGAGATCAGGAACGGCAGCTGGGAAGACTGGAGATCAGGAAGGGCAGCTGGGAAGACTGGAGATCAGGAACGGCAGCTGGGAAGACTGGAGATCAGGAACGGCAGCTGGGAAGACTGGAGATCAGGAAGGGCAGCTGGGCAGACTGGAGATCAGGAAGGGCAGCTGGGCGGACTGGAGATCAGGAAGGGCAGCTGGGAAGACTGGAGATCAGGGAGGGCAGCTGGGCGGACTGGAGATCAGGGAGGGCAGACTGGGAAGACTGGAGATCAGGAAGAGCAGCTGGGCAGACTGGAGATCAGGAAGGGCAGCTGGGCGGACTGGAGATCAGGAAGGGCAGCTGGGCGGACTGGAGATCAGGGAGGGCAGCTGGGCAGACTGGAGATCAGGAAGGGCAGACTGGGCGAACTGGAGATCAGGGAGGGCAGCTGGGCAGACTGGAGATCAGGGAGGGCAGCTTGGCAGACTGGAGATCAGGGAGGGCAGCTGGGAAGACTGGAGATCAGGGAGGGCAGCTGGGAAGACTGGAGATCAGGGAGGGCAGCTGGGAAGACTGGAGATCAGGGAGGGCAGCTGGTAAGACTGGAGATCAGGGAGGGCAGCTGGGCAGACTGGAGATCAGCAGGGCAGACTGGGAAGACTGGAGATCAGGAAGGGCAGCTGGGCGGACTGGAGATCAGGAAGGGCAGCTGGGCAGACTGGAGATCAGGAAAGGCAGCTGGGCGGACTGGAGATCAGGGAGGGCAGCTGGGAAGACTGGAGATCAGGGAGGGCAGCTGGGAAGACTGGAGATCAGGGAGGGCAGCTGGGAAGACTGGAGATCAGGGAGGGCAGCTGGGCAGACTGGAGATCAGGGAGGGCGGCTGGGAAGACTGGAGATCAGGGAGGGCAGCTGGGAAGACTGGAGATCAGGAAGGGTAGCTGGGCAGACTGGAGATCAGGAAGGGCAGCTGGGCAGACTGGAGATCAGGAAGGGCAGCTGGGCAGACTGGAGATTAGCAGGGCAGACTGGGAATACTGGAGATCAGGAAGGGCAGCTGGGAAGACTGGAGGGCAGCTGGGCAGACTGGAGATCAGGGAGGGCAGCTGGGCAGGCTGGGGATCAGGGAGGGCAGCTGGGCAGACTGGAGATCAGGGAGGGCAGCTGGGCAGACTGGAGATCAGGAAGGGCAGCTGGGCAGACTGGAGATCAGGGAGGGCAGCTGGGCGGACTGGAGATCAGGGAGGGCAGCTGGGAGGACTGGAGATCAGGGAGGGCAGCTGGGCAGACTGGAGATCAGGGAGGGCAGCTGGGCGGAGTGGAGATCAGGAAGGGCAGCTGGGTGGACTGGAGATCAGGGAGGGCAGCTGGGCGGACTGGAGATCAGGGAGGGCAGCTGGGCGGACTGGAGATCAGGAAGGGCAGCTGGGCGGAGTGGAGATCAGGAAGGGCAGCTGGGCGGACTGGAGATCAGGAAGGGCAGCTGGGCGGACTGGAGATCAGGAAGGGCAGCTGGGCAGACTGGAGATCAGCAGGGCAGACTGGGAAGACTGGAGATCAGGGAGGGCAGCTGGGAAGACTGGAGATCAGGGAGGGCAGCTGGGAAGACTGGACATCAGGAAGGGCAGCTGGGCAGACTGGAGATCAGGAAGGGCAGCTGGGCAGACTGGAGATCAACAGGGCAGACTGGGAAGACTGGAGATCAGGAAGGGCAGCTGGGCAGACTGGAGATCAGGAAGGGCAGCTGGGCATTAGACTGGTTTATAGAATTACAATTGTGAAATCAACTATACAATATAGATGTTCCAAGACTGAACATAAACTGGGATTTATTGATAAGAGCCGATTCAAAGCAGTCATTTAAAAAAAAAGCTAAATAAAGTTGAATAAATGATAAGACTATAGAAAATGAAACACTATTTAATATAAAGCTAAACAGTTGGTTATCAAACAAATGACTGTGTGTGTGTGTGTGTGTGTGTGTGTGCTTGGAGGATGATCTTCCAAAGCAGTCCTCACATCAGGAAGGCAGCAGGGCAGACTAGAGATCAGGAGAGCAGACTGGAGATGGAGCTGGTCCCTCTTTCAGGCTGTCCGGCACTGTAAATCAAATGGTTATTGGGTTCAAAGTTTGGGTTTGTTATATTGGTTCAAGATTTGGGTTTGTTATATTGGTTCAAGGTTTGGGTTTGTTATACGGTTCAAGAACTGGGTTTACTGGCTCTAATTTGAAGATGCGTTAGCAAGCTGCTTCAGTGCGTTTGGGTTAGTTTTGCATAGTAGAAGAGATTGCACTGCGTTTTGGTTTGCGCGTTTGGTTTGATTTGTTCACACAGGTCAAGTAAGTCCTCATGTTCACATTTATCAAACGTTTGTATTGTAAAACACTTTACTTCAGGATATATTATGTTGTCCCATAATAATTCATTAACATGCTGCAGTGATTGTAAAACTTTCTACCAATCAAAATTAAGTGAACATACAGTGCAAATGGCATTACAAATTAGCATTACAGTAGTACTTACATATGGTGAGCTTCTCCAGAGATGAGCAACACTGCGAACAAGAAAACAATCTTAAGTTTTAACAGCAAAACAAAACTGCCAACATGTTTCATTCACTATGATGATAAAGCTAACAATCTGTGTAATTGTACATGTTTAATAATGGTACTTTACTCACCTAGATGGACAGAATATGTCCAATATGTCCACAAAAAAGAGACAAATCATCTAAAAGTTGTTATACAATGTCCTTCAAGATATATTGTTTATGAAGTCCAATATTGCATTAACATTTAGCAGTAAGTGTATGCAGTGCAAATGGCATTACTAATTAGCATTACAGTCATACTTACATGGTGAGCGTCACCAGATATGACCAATGCTGAAAACAGATGTAAAGAATTCCATTCCGTTAAAAGATAATCATAACAATGTTAAAAAGCACTACACAAAACATTACTCATTAAATAAACAGACTTTAGAAAAGTCTGTCAGAAGATATTCAAAACAAATTCATGATGATACTCAACCAATAATTTTAAGTAATTTAGTTATAGCTTTCATTTTTTCCCACAGATTATAAATCAATTTGTGGCGGGCGGGGTTAATAATCTCCGTTAATAATCTGTTACACAGAACTTTATTATATTAATTATTTTTTTTTAATTATTCACACCTTCACAAAATCCAAAAATTCAGTGTAAGAGTAAAAAAAATTACAACCTTATTTTAGGGCTGTGCAAAAAATCGAATGCGATTTTCATGCACATCTCATCAGTAAAAACGCTCCTTTAATTAGAAGTATTATCTCCAGCACGTGTGTTCAGATCAGGGTTGCCAGGTTTTAACAACAAATCCTGCCCTGTTGCTTCTCAAAACTAGTCCAAAACTAATCGCGATTCCAGGAGGTTCCCAGATAAAAAAAATTGCTTCCTGGGGTTAAAATATACGTCTTGGTAAAATTCGCATTTTAGGGGCTAAAATATCACGTTATTGTTATTGGGATTGCTTCAAACCGCGGACATGAAAAACAACCGCAGCCTTGGCCACACTGGTTCAGGTGGAGCTGAAGTTACTACACAGAGCCGTAGTCTACCGACAACTAACACAAAATCGCTTTCAAAATCGACAAAGAATCGCCACCGATTTTAAAATCAATTTTGTGTAGATTGTCAGTGAATTACGGCTCTGTGTAGTAAATGCCAACCATATTCGCAGGTCGAAGCGACCCCAATACAAATAACGTGATATTTAGCCCCTAAAATGCGAACTTTACCAAGGTAACCCTGCCATAGAACTTAAATTTAATCACGGAAAGCAGTTTTTTATCGGGGAACCTCCTGCAAGCGCGACTGGACTAGTTTTGAGACGCAACTGGGCAGGATTTGTTGTAAAAACCTGGCAACCCTGATCTGAACACACGTGCTGGAGATATACTTCTAATTACAGGAGCGTCTTTACTGATGAGATGTGCATGAAAATCGCATTTGATTTTTTGCACAGCCCTACCTTATTTATAGTAAGTTTATTTGATTCACAGCTTATAATAGACCAAGATGGCGGCGCGAACACATCGCGAGGCTCAGCGTCTCTCCAGTTTTTGCAATTTTGCAGTTTTATTCCTGCTCATCTCGGGTCTGTTCGTACTGAACAGCTTTGCTTTAACATCATACACCCGACAGGAGCTTTTGGATATCGGTGAGGACTTTACCAGCAGTTTTATCACCAATCTTCGACTCATCCCTGAGATCGCTAGAACACCTGAGGCTTCGTTTTCACAGAAACATGGCTACACAGCGACGTACCCAACAATGCTATTGAGCTAGCCGGACGCTACACGCTCCGGGCAGATAGAACGGCAGATGACTCCGGTAAGACAAGAGGTGGTGGATTGTGCATTTATGTCAACAAAGCTTGGTGTACGAACACTGTCATTGTTGGGAGACACTGCTCAGCTAACCTAGAGTTTCTCATGGTTAAATGTAGACCTTTTTATCTGCCACGGGAGTTCACTTCCACCATAATAACCGCAGTCTATATTCCACCGGATGCTAATGCCAAGCTTGCTTTGAACGAACTTCATGCAGCCATTAGTAAACAACAGACTGCTCACCCTGAGGCTGCTTTTATTGTCGCGGGTGATTTTAATCACTGCAAATTAAAAACAGTACTCCCCAAATTTCACCAGCATGTTTCCTGCCACACCAGAGGAGACAAAACTTTGGATCATGTTTATACAAACATTAATGGAGCTTACATCGCGAGCCCCCTCCCCCACCTCAGACAGTCTGATCACCAACTTTCTTTGTTTCTCACCCCTAAGTATTCACCCCTCATCAACCGTGTGAAGCCATCAGTGAGGACCATCAAAGTGTGGCCAACTGGAGCAGACTCTTTACTTCAAGACAGGTTTCAACACACTGACTGGAGTATGTTTGCTTCACAGGCTGCCTGTGGCTCTCACACAGACATTGATACCTACACCTCCTCTGTACTGGATCACATCAACTCCACCATTGACAGTGTAACTACAGAAAAACAGATAACAACATACCCTAATCAGAAGCCATGGATGAACAAGGAGGTGCGACTTCTGCTGAAAGCCCGCAACACCGCCTTCAGGTCAGACGACGCTCAGGCCTACAGTAAATCCAGGGCTAACCTGAAAAGGGGCATCAAAAAGGCCAAGTACTTCTACAAGCTGAAGGTAGAGGAACACTTTTCCAACTCTGACCCCCGACGCATGTGGCAGGGCATCCAGATCATTAGTGACTACAAGTCTAGCAACTCCACTCCAACGGTCACGGACGTCTCCTTCCTTAACAAGCTAAATGACTTTTATGCTCGCTTAAACAGCGACAGCAAGGAGACGGCCACCAAAATCTCAGCCTCTTCAGACCACCAACCTCTCAAACTCACCTCCACAGATGTCCACACTGCACTGAGCCGGATCAACGCACGCAAGGCTGCTGGCCCGGATGGCATTCCTGGACGTGTGCTTAGGGCATGTGCAGAGCAGCTTGCAGGGGTCTTCACAGACATTTTCAACCTGTCCCTCATCCAAGCAACTGTGCCTACATGTTTTAAGTCCACATCCATTGTGCCAGTACCGAAACACTCCTCCCCAACGTGCCTCAATGACTATCGCCCCGTAGCACTCACACCCATCATTATGAAGTGCTTCGAGCGACTGGTCCTAGCACACCTCAAAGACTGCCTCCCACCCACACTGGACCCACACCAATTTGCCTACCGTAGGAATAGGAGCACAGAGGATGCAGTATGCACAGTGCTGCACTCTGCACTCACACACCTGGACCATAACAACACGTATGTTAGGATGTTGTTTGTTGACTTCAGTTCAGCATTTAACACCGTCATTCCCTCCAAGCTGACCACAAAACTTGGAGACCTGGACATTAACACCTCCCTCTGCAACTGGATAATGGACTTTCTGACCAACAGGCCTCAGCATGTTCGGTCAGGCCACACCCACTCCACCACCATCACACTTAACACTGGCGTACCACAGGGCTGTGTGCTGAGCCCATTCCTCTACTCCCTTTACACCCACGACTGCAAGCCTGTGCATGGATCCAACTCCATCATTAAGTTTGCAGATGACACCACGGTGATTGGCCTCATCAGTGACAATGATGAGACTGCCTACAGGGAAGAGGTACAGCACCTGGCCACATGGTGCGCTGACAATAACCTGCTCCTTAACACCAATAAGACCAAGGAGCTCATTGTGGACTTCAGGAAGAAGAAAGGAAGCACGCATGACCCCATCCACATTAACGGGCTGGCTGTTGAACGTGTCTCCAGCTTCAAGTTCCTGGGAACCACCATCTCGGAGGAACTGTCCTGGGCCACAAACACCTCCAGCCTGGTCAAGAAGGCTCACCAGCGCCTTTTCTTCCTCAGGACACTGAAGAAGAACCAGTTGTCTTCAAACATCCTGGTGAACTTTTACCGGTGTGCGATCGAGAGCATCTTGACCAGTTGCATCACAGTCTGGTATGGGAACTGCTCAGTGGCTGACCGCAAGGCACTGCAGAGGGTGGTGAAAACTGCCCAGCGCATCACAGGGACACCACTTCCTGCTCTTGAGGACATCCTGAGGAAACGCTGTCTACGTCGAGCTCGCAGCATTCTCAAAGACTCCTCTCACCCTGATCACGAACTGTTTAACCTCCTCCCCTCCGGGAGGCGTTTCAGGAGCCTCCGGACAAGGACCACAAGATTCAGGAACAGCTTTTTTTTCCTAAAGCTGTCTCCTTGCTGAACTCTGCCCTCTGACACCCCTCAACACCCCCCACACCACACATAGAGTCCTCCCCCTCTTCAACACTCTGATTTATTTATTTACTCACAACAAGCAAAAAGTAACTTGTTATTACTTGCACTACTGCCTGTTCATCCAGGAACAATGTATAATCCATTTGCACATTGAAATATTTTTTTCTATGCACTTTACTGTCCATTGCAATACTGTAAATTATGTTCATAGTTCTGCCTATAGTGTACATACACTTTTACATAGCCCATCTGTATAGTATGTTCATAGTACACCTATCTGTATATCGTGCTTACAGTATTTAATATCTGTAAATTATGTCCATAATACTTACCTGTATAGTTATTGTACATATTACAGACCTTTATTCTGCATTTCGTTGCCTTGTACCTACATGTGCAGTGACAATAACGTTGAATCTAATCTAATCTAATCTAATTTAGAGTTTTGACCTCGAGAACCCAACTGCATTTATCGCAAGCAGTCTAAACTAAAAGATTGTTTTGGTTGAATCGGTTCAAAGGAGTCATTAGTTCACGAATCGGACACGTCATTAGCGGACTTGTACGCATTGTGCGATTATCCCGGCAGTTAGGACATCGCACAAGATTTGTCAACACAGAAAACATTTCATCATTAGATAAGTTTTGTTTTGTTTATAGAAAGTGTTTTTCATGTCAGCTGAACGGACTGAACGCTTTTCAGAGAAGATAAGGCAATGTCAATTTTTTTTTTTTTTAGCACAACACACAGCAGTAATTCAGGAAAAAAATACCCGAATGCTTCATGTGAAACTTCGTTCTTCCCATCTTTTACCATCGTGTCAATTCTCAATTGATGTGTATTAATATGTGCAAGGGAGCGAGAGAGAGCAAGACAGTTTGAAGACGGTGAGGGAGCGCGCGCACGACCTCTGCTCTCTATCTCTGCTCATTCTTTCAGTAATATGTGCCCTACATCACTCACCGATCAAATAAGGTCTTAAGGTCTTGGCGAGACAAAAATAAAATAAAAAATTGCTTGTGTTGTGAGAGAGACGCGTGAATGACAGAGTGACGGAGGGAGAGCAGGGAAAGGAAATGTAGCTGAATGAATACGCTTGCGTGTTTTAAATAGCATATTTTTTGTAATTCTTTTTATAACGAAATGCAATATGTGGCGACCGGTGTTGATTCTGCGGCACATCGCCACAAATAAGTCTATGTGTGAGAAACACTGGCTCTGGAGTTTGGCAAAAAATTAATTAAATTCAATAATAAAAATAAACTGCATGAAACCAGCAGAATGTGATGCATTCATCTGAATGGATGAGCAGGGCATGTGGAACTGAAGTAACTTAAATGACACCAACAAATATATTCGCACCTGTGGTAGATGGCAGATGATGGGAGATGGCGAGAGATGGCAGATGATGGGAGATGATGAGAGATGGCAGACGGGAGATGGCAGATGATGAGAGATGGCAGATGATGGGAGATGATGAGAGATTGCAGACGGGAGATGGCAGATGATGAGAGATGGCAGATGATGGGAGATGATGAGAGATTGCAGACGGGAGATGGCAGATGATGAGAGATGGCAGACGGGAGATGGCAGATGATGGGAGATGATGAGAGATGGCAGACGGGAGATGGCAGATGATGGGAGATGATGGGAGACGGGAGATGATGAGAGATGGCAGATGATGAGAGATGGCAGATGATGAGAGATGGCAGATGATGGGAGATAATGGGAGATGGCAGATGATGAGAGCTGGCAGATGATGGGAGATAGCAGATGATGGGAGATGGCAGATGATGAAAGATGGCAGATGATGAGAGATGGCAGATGATGAGAGATGGCAGATGATGAGAGATGGCAGATGATGAGAGATGGCAGATGATGAGAGATGGCAGATGATGGGAGATAGCAGATGATGAGAGATGGCAGATGATGGGAGATAATGGGAGATGGCAGATGATGAGAGATGGCAGATGATGGGAGATGATGAGAGATGGTAGATGATGGGAGATAGCAGATGATGAGAGATGGCAGATGATGGGAGATGATGAGAGATGGTAGATGATGGGAGATAGCAGATGATGAGAGATGGCAGATGATGGGAGATGGCAGATGATGAGAGATGGCAGATGATGGGAGATGATAGGAGATGTTGAGAGATGGCAGACGGGAGATGGCAGATGGCTCTTAAAAGAGCCTTTGGGTTCGCTTATGCTGTGAGAAATACAAAAAAAGAAGAAAAATAAATCATCAAAAACTATCTTATATATTATATAGGTGTGTGAGAATTTGGAAAACATGGTTATAAAAGAATACTTACATAGCAGAGGCAATGACCGTTATCTGTAGTGTAAAAGGTAGAAGAAAAACATCACTGAACATCTATAGTCAATGTGCAGATTAATTATATACAATCTAAAGAGATACATCACTAACCAATCAATTTGCTATGCCTATGACCATATAATGTCTACAATACTATATACAGTAAGTCTGAATAGAATAGTGAGAAATAGAATGTACTGATGAACTTTATACAGTCAATAGAAATGAATACACCAATATGTTATGAATATGAACATCATAAGTAGATTATACTACAACAAAATATGGAAAGAAAAAGAATTAGGTGGACAATATGTGCTAGAATATGTGTATGTTCCATATCAGTACAGGCTACAGTATCTACAGACATTATATCAAAATGCTATACTATTATAATGTAATACACAAGTGTGATCATTGGCACTGTAACTGTACAAAATCACCATGTGGCACAGAAAATAGTTACAAACTTTTCCTGATGTAAACATGGCCTAAATGTTTTACTTTGATTACATAGGCCTATTTATTACTTATAATGCAAATCTTCTCTCTCTCCGGCGTGCCCTCACAGCAAATGAAAGTAACGTTAACACTAACTTTTGTAATCATGTAAAGCAAAAACATAGCTTACATTTACACATCGTAAATAAAATATATATTAAAAAAAAAAGTGTGTGAAGCTGAATCTGCCCGTTATCAATGATGAAAGACCGGAAAATGAATCATACGTATTTGACCCCCTCAAAGGGAGTTTGATTGACAGGCGATCTGACCAATCATAATCCACCATTTTCTCCGACAAAGCAGTTAACGTTGGAGGGTTTTAACTTAAGAAACGGTGTGTACAGACTTCTTTCCACGGTTAAAAGAACATTCCTCCTGCTGTTCATTTATGTTTACTTGATGCTATAAATGAACTAGAAGGAAGAGATTATGGTTCACGAGCAGCTGCCTTTAACTGAGGCTTTACAGCGATCTGTCAGACACACTAAAGAGCCACAAAACCATATTTATTGCTAACATTTCTTTAAAAAATGACCAAATTTGAAAGGTGAGACTTAGTGTCATCAAAAGTACTCTGGTGTGTCCCGTCTGTCAGCGCGTTGTCAGTCTCCCTCAGCCCACGATGTTTTGTTTATGAAGTGTGGATTCTGACACATCGAAGGCTTAGCAGGAGAAGGAGAAGGAGCAGTCGACCCTTCCGTCGCCGTCAGTCCGTGTCCATTTTTGAATGGGATTGAATGGGAGGGCAGACGACAGACCCTCGGCGACGTCACGGTAACGTCACTGTTGGAACCAATCATAGGCGCGACGTAACGACAGCGTACGTAAGAAATTTATCAAAATAGTATGTGTACTAAGTACGTCTGAACTAGCTATGTCGCCTTAGATGACGCCTGATATATACGCCGTCTCAATATACGTCGCCTTAGATGACGCCTGATATATACGCCGTCTCAATATACGTCGCCTTAGATGACGCCTGATATATACGCCGTCTCAATATACGTAGCCTCACAAGACGCCTGATACATCGTCTCAATATACGTCACTTTACACAAAATGTAAAGTTTGCATTACAGTAGATGCATTTGTAACAGGTTGTTATTAAGATATTTCCCAAAACGAGGTAATAGTGCATAATAATTACTGCATGAAGTTATGTTAAGTTTAAGTTTATGTTTGATAAGTTCTGTTTATCTGTTAAGTTGGTGTTGAAGTACAGCACATTAATGTTCAGTTTGCTTGGATGCTACAAAAAGTAGGGAAAAACTGAGATGAAATGCATGATTTCTGCTTGAATTACATTTCTTTCTTGTTTCTTTGTGATCTTGACATAGAAGAGGCTAATTTTAACAGAAATAAACATCACTGCATAGAATTGATGTCTGATGAGTCAAACCTGATACCCTGACCTATTACCAATTTACTCTGATTATAGACAGTTTGAACCCTTTAAGCCCTGAGGCTTCACCTCAGTGAAGGTATTGTTTTTGCTTTGACATACACAAAAATAATGACTCATAACTCAAAAACTGTAGCAAGGAGAGTCAAAAGGATGGTGTCATTTGATAGAAATCTTTCTATATTTTTAGGGGAAAAAATCTTTGCCCTCTGAATATTCTCATGTGGAGAAATAGATGATAAAATGTAAGATAGATTTGCGTGGTCAAGGGATATTTTTTTATATCTCTTTTATATTCATCTCAAGATAAATCGAGCACAGCGTTAGTTCAGTCAGGCCACGGAGGCACCACCTCTCTCCTATTAGACACGGGGACATATATATATATACGTGGCTCTACTGCTCAGTAAGTATACTCAACGGCTCACAACCCTCCCTCCCTCCCCATTATGAACATGAGCACATTACTGCGCACCTTCTGGCTGTCGTCTTCTTTGTTTCAGATCACTAAGGCTTCCCAAATCTTAGCTGGTGGACCTCACTGCTGAGAGACACTCATCTTCACAACCAGGCATCAGGATAGACATCCCTCTGCCACATCTACATGATTATCACCGTTTGCTTTAAAGACTTTATTAAAAGTCTTAATTGTTATGTATTTCTAAATTCATGGTTCCAGGGGGTTAATGTTAAAGCTCTTGTATGTCCAATTATTCTGGGAGCAAGAACCCCCATAAGGAACCATACCGCCAAAAGACAAAAATTGTGTTCAATAAACTCAAGTAAACTTGCCAAAGTGGTTCCTGTCTGAAATAAGGTAGGAGAAAATTTCATTTTTGGTGATGTTCTACATGATTCATTCATGTATGTGAATGACATTTTATGGTGATATCATGAAGTAATCAGCATTTGGAACCAAGGTAGCCTTTCTCTTAGTCCTTGACAGTTTAGAAATTGTTGTTACACTTGTTTTATTTTACTATGAGACCTTTCAAATTACATATGACAACAACTAACTGAGCTGTATGATGTTTCTGACATATTAGGGTACAAGGCACAAAAAAAAATATTTAATTTCTTTAATTATATATAGTTATAAGTTATATAAAAGATAAAATACAGAAACATTCTAGGGTTTATATTCTGCTTGCCAAGTGTTCAAAGCATATTTCCAACTGATTTCTTTAATTCATGGGTTTAGGTATTATTATTCACACGAAATACGAAATGGGTTGTTTTGATTTTAGACTTATTTCAATCGTGAGAATCTGCTGTAAATAATGATATGACATTTTCCACAATCAGAGCATGAGTTATGAAATGACCAGCATAAAAATCCACGAGAAAGTTACACAATGTGCACACTTGGAGTTTATAATTAGATGATGAATATCTTTAGATCTATGACAGATTATGGTAAACTCTTTTTAATCAGGAGAATTTCCTGAAAATAATGACATCCAGTTATGTTCATGTTTCGAGAAGTTACGAATAAAAACTTGTAGAATTGGGCCTTTTTTTCTTTGCTGCGCCATATGTGCCCCTGTGACTAGGGATGGGTATCGTTAAGGTTTTAACGGTATTACTACTCTTACCGATAATGCTTAACGGTCAGGTACTTTAACGGTATTCTTATCGGTACTTTGTGTTGTGTTAGGTAGTCGAAAACTTTGGATTTCTCTGTCTGCACATAATGCACTTTTGAAAGATGCTTTGATAGATTGCTTGTGTTTCTGCCCTTACATGCAAAAATTGTGTTGCACTTATGACAACAAGCGTTGTCTGCATCAACTCTAGTGAAGTATAACCACACTTTGGAACGTTTTGCTGTCTCCGCCATCTTCACTCTTTGTATTAAGCAGGAGTTTTCATACTGTAAGGGGCCGTTCACATATCGCGTCAAAAAACGCGTGGAAAATGCTAGGCACGCCGTTTTCTGATTTTTTTTCCCCCAAAGCCTTCGGGCACTTGTGCTCCTGAGGAGTCTGCCATTGCTAAGCAATCATGACCTGCTCTCTCCAGGGAGACGCGGAAATTTCAGCAATGGATAAATGGATTTGCAGCAGTACTAAAAACTGCTTGCAGTAGCTCTGCTACTAAATTAATAAAAAAATCCACATACAGCTATCCAGGGTTGGCGCCAGGACATGCGGAACGAGGGGGCCTCGTTG
The DNA here is from genome assembly GCF_023724105.1 of Carassius gibelio. Classification (NCBI taxonomy): domain Eukaryota; kingdom Metazoa; phylum Chordata; class Actinopteri; order Cypriniformes; family Cyprinidae; genus Carassius; species Carassius gibelio. The sequence goes on from NC_068392.1 coordinate 22,603,112, forward strand.
TGTCACTGGGGGGGCATACCTCCACAATAGACCCACTTTTAATTGAAACAACAACAACCATCAAGTCACCATTTAGGCCACCCGACGCAACGATACAGAGCACGAACGATGACTACAGCATTCTCATAAATAATAAACGGACCAGCACTAATCAATAACAGACAAAAAAGCAAAAAACACATCTTACCTTTAGAAAAGCTGCAGTCGACGAGTGGAAGAGTTAAACTTTCTCAGAACGAGGTCTTTCCATTCGTTGCGCATTTTCTTTGTAAGGTCCCGCTCAAACGCAAGTTGCACGAGCTGAGACTTACGTGTGTGGTTCATTGCTCGTCTGTTGTCCGTGAAAACATTCTTGAGCACAGAAAATGTGTTCTCACACATAGCAGTAGAGGCCCCGAATGTGACAGCGAGTTTAAGTGCGGACAAAACGCTAGGCATTGCTTCGAGAACTTTGTGATGTTCAGAGAGAAGTCTTCTAGTAGTCATCATTTTCTGGCTTTCCTCCTCTTTGATTCTGGAGATATATTGCTTTGCAACAATGCATTCCGTTTCCACAATGGTAGAATTAGTTAAATCCATGATGCGCTTTATGGACTTTACATCCAAAAAGGTTTCATTTTCTGGGTCAAGAGCGGCAAGTGCTGCGGCAAACTTTGAATTACGTTCACTGAAACGCACCTCAATTTCACCAAGAATATGATCCAAAGCACTGAAGTACAGCCTGCGTAGCTCCGCTTTATCAATGATGTTGGCTCCAGTTGTTTCTTCAACTACATATTCAGTCAGGTTTTTGTTTACCTGTCGCCTCCGTTTTGCTGAGACAGGTGTATCTTTTGTGCTCACTGTAACTGTGTCACAGAGAATGCAGAAATCATCTTCGCTGCGGAGATTGCGCACACATTCAGCAGCTGAAGATACAAGTTTCATCCCAGTTAAAAGGTCTGTATCCTCTCATTGCATAATGATATTGGCAGGATTGAGCAACAAAAGAACCTAGGGCGGCAACGATTTAATTAAAGGTTGCGTTAACTGAAATTGAACATTGAAGGATATCTCAAAATTAATGCTGTTTGTCTTTTTTTTTTTTTTTTTTGACATTTAAAAAAAAAAATTATGCCTAAATAAAATCAGGCTATTTAAACCCATATTACGACTATTTTTAGTCGAACTGTTTTAACTGCCTTTTTAAAAAATCCCTTTTCAAGTTTAAAGATGTCGATTATGGCTATAGTAAAATGTCATCAAATTGAATTGAATAATCCTTACACATTATTCATATTATGAAATAATTAGTAAAAACTTTTTATAAAGCATTATATAGCATTTTTAGATTAAGCAAAAAGGGAAAGGACCATTTAGTTTATGGGAGTCGTATTCATAAATTAAAATAGTTTTAAAAATAAAATAAAAAGTTTACATGTAGGCTATGATTTAAGGTTTATGCAAAATATTTTATTAAGCTCTAGTGTGCTTCTCATTTAAAATTCTTGATTCATATGTAGGCATTATTCAATTCATTTTGATGAAATTGTACTATTAATTGAAACGCATAAATCTTAAAAAAGGCTTTTAAAAACTAAAAAAATTATTTAGTCCATTCGTGCATTTAAAATTCATACAATTCTTTTGAATTGAAATTAGAATTTATTTATCAATTTTAAATGATTGAAATCAAATTAGCCTATATGCAAATTTTATTTTACTTTTTTTTTAAACTGAGTTGACTTGTTGAATTTTGTTATTTAATAAAATAAAATAATATTTACACACACACACAAAATTAAAATAGCCTAAATGTGAATGAGGCCTACCATGTGAATAAAATGGCAGATGAAAATGAAGCTGTCATCTGTCACTTCCCTTAACAGTCCAACCGCCTCCATGCGAACTTCAGCTCCATAAGTCCTTGCAGAGCTGACATGCTCAAGAACTGATGTAATGTCCTCGAATGAACTGACGATGACGGCAACAGTAGCCAGATGGCCTGTCCACCTCTGGTCAAGTAAACGTTTGAGTCTGTCACCTCTATATTGCAGAGCAACCGTGGGTTTACGGCAAAAGTTATAAAGCGCGTTGCATATGCTGAAAAAATCTTGAATGGCTGTCTCAGCAGATAACGCATGCACAACAACTAAGTGCAGCTGGTGATTTAGACAGTGTACATACGGTATCTCCCGGCCAACTTTTTCCTGCAGAAGTCGCTGCACTCCACCATATTTCCCCGACATCACCACGGCTCCATCGTACACTTGACTCAGAATCTTAGACGCATTCAAGCCTGCCTTGGACAGCTCTGAAAGTATCATGTTTGTGATGGTTTGTGCATCACCCGAATTTGCGATGGTCATCACGAGCAATCGTTCTGTAATTTCCAGTGTTTTTTCATTGAAGTAGCGAATTACAATAGAAATGTTTTCCATTCCAGTAGGGTCCCTGGTTCCGTCTACTTTCACAGTAAACCACAAATCGCCGATTTCTTTCACTATTGCGTCGGTCACAATGCTGCTCATTAACAGCAACAAGTTCATTTTGAATTTCATGGCTTGTGTAAGTGGCATTTTTTGGAATTGTTTTCACAATTTCAGCCAACTGGGGGTCCTTCCTGATGCTGAATTCCAGTTATGACATGAACAGTCCACTCCCACCTTCATCCATGTGATCAAAGGCCTCAATTTTACCCCTCAAGGGTAATTGGTTGGACACCAGAAACTCCACGACATCAATAAGAGACGACATGTAGTATCGATTTCTCTGTATTTGTTCTGCATAGAGTAGCGTCGAGATTTCTTTACCTTTATCAATTCGGATTACTTTTTCTTTCCACATACTATAACAAGTCAAATGTTCTTTTGACATTTCATGTCTGCTGAATCCTTTATTTGTTTCCACAGCGTGTTTCCAGTCATGGAAGCCTTTGGTTGTAAAAGCTGGGTCAAGCCTAGTCCCGCTCTGCAGCTGCTCGATCTTGATCTGCGTAGCACTTCTAGCGCTAAATTTTCTGCAAGGGTAGCAGAAGGCCGCATCTGCTTTAACCGAATACTCGAGCCAATCTCTTTTCTGAAACCAGGCGTGTAAAAACGATCTGTTTCTAGTGCCAAATAAGCCTGTGGGATACGAATTTAGCCTTACTTGCAAAGGCTCATCTTTTCCCAAATCATCTGGGCAAGTATCATCATTATGACTGGAAGCAGTCACGCTAGCTCGCCTTCCGTCGCTCGGATGGGTCTCTGTCACTGGCCTGTCGACATCACTGGTGGTGCTAGTGCTAGGCATGACAGGTTTCACTGTTGTCGAGGTGGTGGTAAACCATTTCCTTAAATCCATGATTGCTTGAATGATCAAGCGCGTTAGGTGTTTTAGATGAATACAGCTTATTATGAATTGAATAAAGAGTAGAAGTTGACTGAAAAAATAATACTTAACGTCATGACGCATACAGACATATTTCAACCAATTACATACAAGCTGCTAGTGACGTAATTTAGTTAATCGCCTGTCGCGAGTTTTTCATGCAAAGTTGCAAAGCTGATTTGATTCTAGTAAAACTAAATTAATTTACAAAAAAATATATAGATATATTTTAAATATATATAATTATATGTCAGGAATAAGAGGGCACAGTGGGACCGTCACCGTGCCTGTTGCTGAGTCTCAACGGCTAAAATCGCGCTCCGAGGCTTGGTGGTGTGCTCACTAGAGGTGAGGGGGCACAGTAACCTAGGTGGCCGGGCCAGGCCCCCTTGGGCCCCCCCCGTGACGCCGACCCTGCAGCTATCAGCTGTTCCTTCATCTTTGCTGAGCTTTCAATGTTATTACAGAAAAGGTGAGGAAGTTACATGACCTGCGGTGCACTTGCGGCATTCTGAAAAGAAAAAATGAAATGAAAAAACGCAATAGAGTCTGGCTGCAGACATGATGCTTGTCGCACCGCGTGCCATTATGAGCGCGCATACCGCCCGCCGACATTTGAAATAACGAACTTGAGTGATATGTGTGGCCCCTATTCGTGTGTGCACGCCGCGCTCGTTCTTGTTATGTGTGTGTGTGTGAATGACAGCCTCCGCGGCGCGCATGAGCGATCTCGCAGATCTCACAGACAAAGGTCTTAATATGATTGCATATTAGAAATATTTGGTGATTCAATTAAATTCAATTCAAGTTTATTTTTGTATAGCGCTTTTTACAATACAAATCGTTACAAAGCAACTTTACAGAAAATTATGTTTCTACAATATTTAGTAGTAGCTAGTAGTTTGTGCACGTTTGACAGGATTTTAGAAAAAATAAAACGTTGTCAGCTAGACGATGAACTATCAAAACTATCAAGTAATTAACCCTCTGGAGTCTAAGGGTATTTTTGGGGCCTGGAGAAGTTTTGTCAAGTCCTGATATTTGTGCTTTTTTCAGTTTCTTATAAATATCTAAATGGGTAAAGTCTAATATCACTGTAATCAGCGATATTACAAGCACAAACTGGGCTATAATAATATGTGAAATGCATGCATGTACATGATTGTATTTTTGAGAAAAAAATTTTATGCATGGTTAATGAAAAACTAAAAATGTTAAATCACTTGAATAAAGCCATACAACACATACATACTAACATTGGTTTGCGGGACTGTTGAGAACTGGAGCTTGTAGCCTAGAATTTTTCTTTCTAAATTATGTAAAAATCATTTTGTTTACTCATTCACAGAAAACAATATATTCATTTAAATTTTCCAAGACACTTTTTGTTGGTAAAAGTCATATGTGAGTAGGCATCAACTACCATGAATATCATTGTGATTTACACCTGAGAAGACAAAGGCCTGCATAATGAGCTGCATAATGAGCCGCATAATGAGCTGCATAATGAGCCTCTCATTCAGCTGTGCCACTGTGAGGGAGGACTTACAAGAAAGATTGTGAGAACAAAATAAATCTATATAATTTTATGTTTGAAGTTTATTAAGAATATATTTAAGTATCCCACAACATAATTTAATATCCACTTGGGGGAGCAGTTAAACAGTTTATTAGGAACAATCAAAGCTGACTTTCAAACAAATTTTTAGGCATCCTTACTCCAATCCTTCAGATCTTACCCTACAATCCTTCAGAAATCCTTTTAACAATCTTATTTTCTACAAAAAAAAAAAAAAACCCATTTATTATCATCATCATCATTATTATTAATGTTGAAAAGAGCCGAGAATATTTTTCAGGTTTTTTTAGGGGGAGGGTTAGAACTGCATTGTTTTTACATTTGTTAGAGTTATCTCTATTTGACACATTTATATTATTTACATCAAGCTTTTGAATGGTATAGTATTTTATATTGTTATTGAAACTTCATAATGTTTCACTTGATTATACATTTAGTCAGGAATTATAGTTTGGAAAAAGTATTTGGAAAAAGTCTAACTAGTAAAATGTTTACACTTTATGTGAAAACTAGTACAAATAAATAAAGAGAGACTTACTCTGTTTATGATCTCTGCTGAATAAAGTGCTTCATTCTTTTTTCTGAGGAAATCCATTTCTCAAATCCTCAACCACATCACATCTTTTTGGGGTGATGTATGTCTTATTTCTCTCATCACGAAGCAAACAGTAAAATAAAAGAACGTGAAGAACAGTCTCGCTGCTTTTTCTTCTGTGTGGGCGTATTCAAGCCGCGCGCTTCAGTTTGAATCTGAATAGCGCGTTAAGCGCGGGGGCGTGGTCACATTAGATATAATGAAGGGAGACATGAAAAACAGACATCGCGTTGTTTTCATATACATTACTTTATCTCTGATTATTTGTTTTCGGCAGCACTTGTTTAGTTTAAAACCCCTTTACGTGCGAACATCGCCGACGGCCCCAGTTTATTATTGTTTCACTTTCACAGCACATTAAACATCACTGTCTTACTTCATCTGGACAAACTGTGCATCAATTGAAAGTTTAAAGACTCTAGTTTCGATATTTGACCAATATTTTGATAAAACATTGTTGCAGTGACAGATATTTAGTGATTTATGTCAGAAGTGCAAAATAATAAATCCGTATTATGCCACATTTTGAATAGAAATTCACCACTTGCTCATATTCAGTCACGTCAGCAGCGGTTTATTTGTGTTCACATAGACTCACTGAACAGCGTCAATAAGGATTTATAGACAAAAGATGCATATCTGCGGAGATATATGGATATATTTACTGATGTTTACTTCATATTTCTTCAGACAGAATCGTCATTTCTATTCATTTTCCATGGATTTACGCGATCAGATGATAAACAGCCTCTCCCAGCGATCTGTGTGTGTGCGCGCAGTGGTGTCAGCTCGTGCGGTGTGTGACTCAGACTCTGATTGGGCCTTGCAAGTGTCAATCTGAGAGTGTCATATCTGGACACCGCCCCATCGTGTCACATGCTTCCTGCACACTTCCTGGTAGTTATCTGGCCAAAACAACACTGAAACACCTCTGTACACACGAAATATCCAAATAATAAACCCGCGATTACGATAGTAAAGCTTGGTATGAGAATTTCTTGAGATCTGGGGCGTTTTTATAAAAAAAAATCGATGTACATGGGAAATGCTAACTTGTGCAGCGATGAAAAAGGCTACATATATTTTTACAACAGTAAACGACCAAATTCCACCCCTGATCGCTAAAGAAAGTTATTATAAACACTCGATCGGGGTTTAAAGTGAGTTTTGAGTAAAAGTGTATTAATAATTTCATAAATTGTCTGCTGTAGCTAGATGCTAACGTTAGCTACAATGCTACTAATAGCAGGTGCTTTTCTTCTTCATAATGCATTTTTGTCTCAATAATTCACGTAAGGTCGTAAGAAAATGTTTTGTTGTATTTTTATAGTAAGACTTTTGATAAATAAGGGCTAAATGCAAAGAGAGACTGAAGTGAGATCGCTGCTTTGTTGCTTTGTAAAGCCTGAAAAACCACAATCAAGGCTAATAAAGGTGGAATAAAAACAAAAGAATAATGATAAAAGAATAATGCGGATAATGTGTCGTACCTGGCGGAGGTGTGAAAGACTCGTTTGGTGAGAACAATACAATCATGAAACGGGCAGTTTTCACAGCCAAAGACACATATAAAACACACATCAGTGTTTACATGTGAGATCTTACAGAGATGACAAGGGCCATAAATCAATCTGATTAGCCTTCTCTAAAAACACACATGACATGGCCTTAGAAAATATTTCATAAAATTCACAGTTTTACAGATTCGATTATGACATTTTTTATGAAGTTTTGGAAGACTTGTGGCCTTAGCTACACTGTGTTTTCAAACTCATTTCCTACATCAACATTTTTAAAAATACATGTAAAACATATGTTTTTAATATTTTTATTTTTGTTTTTATTTTTGAGCTTATATATCTCTATTATCATAACAGTCTGAGTGATTCTGATTCCTGAACAGTAAACTTTAAAGTGTCAGCTTTGTGAACAAAGGTTGATTATGTATCTAGTCAGAAAGAATCATGAGCAGAAACCTTTTTATTTTGGGTATGTCATTTCTGTCTCCATGCCAAAAAAGGGGGGTTACTAGTAAGGGGTTAAAAGTCGACATTTCAGGCTTTCTATAGATATCTCTCTCATGTCTCTTCGTTGAGTATTCACGGAGTTACAGTTCATTTTAATGACGTGTTTGTAAATGAAGATCAGCGCACACAAAGGCTGCAGACAGCGCACCTTTTTTGTTATCTTTATTTTATAAGTGCACAAAGGTGTTTTGTTATGTCAGTATCCAAAAAAAAGTAGACCCTTTACAGATTCGATTGATGTATTGCTCTTATCTGTACGATTAAAACTGAGAGTGTAATTTAAGTTCTTTTCGTGGTTATCAGGAGAAAATGACTCAAAACGCATATATGCGTTAATCGACTTCAAAGGGTTAATAGTTATTATATGATTCAGTCACACATTCAGCAATATTTGTTAGTTCTGTTTGTTGATTCAAGGTTAGCATCATCTGAGGTCATCTGAGGGTCAGCATCATCTCTTCCCAGGTGTTCTGAATCCAGACTGGAGCTTGTGTAAATCCTAGTTACCACGGGATGTAAATCCCGTGGCAAAACATAGAAACAAAATAGAGACATCATTAGCATAGCTGCTGATCCAACAAAGTAAAATTAGTTTAACCCAAGCTAATGAATAAAAATGCACCTTTGATCAGATGCAACTACACTCACAATTTAAAAGATACATTTTTCGAATGCTTGGCGAAAGAGATGTGTTTTTAATCTAGATTTAAACAGAGAAAGTGTGTCTGAACCCCGAACATTATCAGGAAGGTTATTCCAGAGTTTGGGAGCCAAATTCTGAATAAGCTCCTACCTCCTTTAGTGGACTTTGCTATCCTAGGAACTACCAAAAGTCCAGCGTTTTGTGACCTTAGGGTGCGTGATGGGTTGTAGCGTGGTAGAAGGCTAGTTAGGTACGCAGGAGCTAAACCATTTAGGGCCTTATAGGTAAGTAATGATAATTTGTTACTGATACAGAACTTAATAGGTAGCCAGTGCAGAGACTGTAAAATTGGGGTAATATGATCATACTTTCTTGACCTCGTAAGGACTCTAGCTGCTGCATTTTGGACGACCTGTAGCTTGTTTATTGACGAAGCAGGACAACCACCTAGAAGTGCATTACAATAGTCCAGTCTAGAGGTCATGAATGCATGAACTAGCTTTTCTGCATCAGAAACAGATAACATGTTTCGTAGCTTGGCAATGTTTCTAAGATGGAATAATGCAGTTTTTGTAACATTGGAAATATGATTTTCAAAAGAGAAATTGCTGTCTAATATAACACCCAGATTTCTGACTGTAATGGAAGTAGATTGTAATCTACACTATTCAGTGTAGTGTTTTTTGGTCCAATAATTAGTATCTCTGTCTTATCCAAATTTAATTGGAGAAAATTATTTGTCATCCAATCTTTTACAATTTTAACACACTCTGTTAGCTTAGATAATTGGGAAGTTTCATCTGGTCTCGTTGAGATATATAGCTGAGTATCAACAGCATAGCAGTGGAAGCTAATTCCGTATTTTCCAATAATATTACCAAGGGGCAACATGTATATTGAAAATAGAAGGGGACCTAGGACGGATCCTTGTGGCACTCCATATTTTACTGATGATAAATGAGATGACACCCCATTTAAGTTAACAAAATGGTAGCGATCGGACAGGTAGGATCTAAACCATCTTAGAACCTGCCCTTGAATACCTGTATAGTTTTGTAATCGATCTATGAGTATGTCATGATCTATGGTGTCGAACGCAGCACTAAGATCAAGTAAGACTAGAAATGAGATGCAGCCTTGATCTGACACAAGGAGCAGGTCATTTGTAATTTTAACAAGTGCAGTTTCTGTGCTATGGTGGGGCCTAAAACCTGACTGAAATTCTTCATACAGATCATTTTTATGCAGGAAGGAGCTCAATTGAGCAGACACATCTTTTTCTAAAATTTTAGACATAAATGGAAGATTTGAAATAGGCCTATAATTTGCCAGTACACTAGGATCTAGTTTTGGTTTCTTAATAAGAGGCTTGATAACCGCCAGCTTGAATGGTTTTGGGACGTGACCTAAAGATAACGACGAGTTTATGATATTGAGAAGCGGTTCTTCGGCTACAGGTAACAGCTCTTTCAGTAATTTAGTGTGTACAGGATCTAATAAACATGTTGTTGGTTTAGATACAGTGATAACTTTATTTAGCTCTTCCTGTCCTATATTTGTAAAGCACTGCAGTTTATCTTTGGGTGCGATGGATGAAAATGAAGTGTTAGATCTACATTCGCTCTTGTATTTCTAATGTTATCTATTTTATCAGTGAAGAAATTCATAAAGTCATTACTATTTAACGTTGGTGGAATATTTGAATCAGGTGGCGCCTGGTAATTTGTTAACTTAGCCACTGTGCTAAATAAAAACCTTGGATTGTTTTGGTTATTTTCAATGAGTTTGTGTATATGCTCTGCCCTAGCACTTTTTAGAGCCTGTCTATAAATGGACATACTGTTTTTCCATGCACTTCTAAAAACTTCTAAGTTAGTTTTTCTCCATTTGCGTTCAAGACTACGAGTTACTTTCTTGAGAGAGTGAGTATTACTGTTATACCATGGTACAGTACGTTTTTCTCTAACCTTTTTCAATTTGATGGGGGCAACAGCTTCAAAATGTATTAGAGAAAATAGTGCCCATGTTGTCAGTAATTTCGTCTAATTCATGTGTATTTTTGGGTACAAATAGCAGTTGAGATAGATCAGGCAGGTTATTTGCAAATCTTTCTTTGGTGGCTGGAACAATAGTTCTGCCCAGACGGTAACGCTGAGACATATAGTTAATATCAGTTATACACAGCATGCACGATACAAGGAAATGGTCTGTAATATTATCACTTTGAGGTACAATATCTATAGCAGTAAGATCGATTCCATGTGATATAATTAAATCTAGTGTATGATTAAAACGATGAGTGGGCCCGGTGACATTTTGCTTGACTCCAAAAGAGTTTATTAGGTCAGTAAACGCAAGTCCTAATGTATCATTTGCATTATCAACGTGAATATTAAAATCTCCCATGATTCGCGCCTTATCAACTGTAACTAGAAGGTCTGAGAGGATATCTGCAAATTCTTTTAGGAATTCTGTATACGGCCCTGGTGGTCTATACACAGTAGCCAGAGCAAGAGATACATTAGATTTCTTTTGCATGTCTGACAGTGTAACATTTAGCAGAAGTATTTCAAAAGAGTTAAACCTGTATCCTGTTTTCTGGGTAACATTGAGAATATCACTATATATTGTTGCAACACCTCCGCCACGACCAGTCTGACGGGGCTCATACTTATAGCAGTAGTTTGGTGGAGTAGACTCATTTAGACCAAAATAATCATTTGGTTTTAGCCAGATTTCAGTCAAGCAGAGTACATCAAAACTATAATCTGTGATAATTTCATTTACAATAACTGCTTTTGGTGTGAGTGATCTAATATTTATGAGCCCAAACTTTAAAAATTGTTTTTGTTCATTTACTTTACATTTTTCTGGTTTAATTGCGATAAGATTTTTTTCTAGATCCTACATTATATTATATTTTGACCTCACTATTCGGGGAACAGACAAAGTCTTAATAGTTTTTACAGTGCAAGTACTTTTATCATTTAAGACACGCGAGAGGCAGGCTCAACAGACCTGGCAGCCCCCTGAAACTCCACCATCCATCTGGTTGTCTAGAGTTCATCTCTTGCCACTGGATATTGGATTCTAGAGTGAAGTTGTGGAGATAGGGTTTGCGCACCTCTTTCTTCACATTAATTCACTCTCTGCGTATGCTATCACTTCACCTTACAAGTCCTTCGGCGATATGGTAAATGTGACGGAGGCAGGTCTTGGATCAGACTGGCAGCCTTTAGCATGAGCCCTGCACGGAGGTGGCACAAGCGTGATGGTCGTTGTGTGGATGGGTTGGAACAGCGTCTACCTTCGGTAGCTTCTTGTGTGACTGAGCAGCCCTCTTTAGGGTCCGCACGGGGGGAGGGTCTAGAAAAGGTGACCCAAACATTGCCTGTTCCCTACACTCCTGGGCGGCACCCGCTGTCATCAAGGCATCCCATTACGTGGTCGAAAATATAAATCGAAACTATTAATTTTGCCTACATGGAACGTACGCACACTTCTTGATGTGCAGATTGGAACTGACTGACCCCGCAGGCGCACTGCCCTGGTTGCGAGCAAGCTTAACAAATACAACATCGACATTGCAGCTTTGAGTGAGACCCGACTCTCAGGAGAGGACTCGCTAATAGAAGTCAGGCAAGGATACACCTTCTTTTGGAAGGGCCTTCCAGAAGATTCCCGCCGTCTACATGGAGTAGGTTTTGCCATTAAAAGCAGACTGCTACAGAGCATCCCAGAGTCTCCTGTGGGAATCAGTGAGCGGCTGATGACTTGGCGCATTCCCCTTGTGAAGGGTCGCTATGCAACCTTGATAAGCACTTATGCACCAACTCTGGATGCTGAAGAAAGCATCAAAGGGGGCTTTTACGAGTCTCTTGACAGAGCTCTTCACAAAGTTCCTCAAACTGATAAACTTATACTTTTGGGAGATTTCAATGCCAGAGCAGGCACCAGCAACATGCTCTGGCCTGGGGTAATCGGGAAACATGGTTTAGGCAACATGAACAAGAATGGCCTGCTCAGCTCAGCTATACAACAAGCCGCTTCCGATACAATTGGTTTCACCTCCAAACGTCACCAGGACTGGTTTGAAGACAGCTCTCTTGAAATACACAACCTTCTGGAGGAGAAGCGCAAAGCCCTCTCTGCCCACCTCTCCAACCCACAATCTCCCTCTCTACACTCACAATGGAGTAAGATCCGTGCTGAGGTGCAACGACGGCTTTGCATAATGGAAAATGACTGGTGGCTTAGGAAAGCCCATGAAATTCAAGGTTATGCGGACACCAACAACTCTCAAGCTTTTTACAATGCAATAAAATCACTATAAGGACCCCAAAAACGGAGAATCAGATCTGCAGACAGCACAATTCTGCACAAGGACAAACAAGAAATTCTTGAGCGTTGGGCTGAACATTTTAACACCCTTCTTAACCAATACAATCCGACTGACCCCACTGTCCTGCAGCGCCTTCCAAAGCTCCCACCTGTGCATGAGCTAGATGACCCTCCCAGATTCTCAGAAGTCCTGGCAGCAGTACGAAATCTCAAGGACAAAAAGTCTGCTGGTCCTGATGGAATCCCTGCAGAGGCTCTAAAGAAAGGCGGGTATCTGCTCACCCAAAATCTCCACCAACTTATCCAGATAATATGGGCACAAAAAGCTGTTCCACAAGGCTGGAAAGACTCTCACATAGTTACTATCCACAAGAAAAAGGGCGACAAGTCCATCTGTGGAGACAGTCGTGGGATATCCCTGCTCTCTGTGGCAGGGAAAGTATTAACAAAGGTCATGCTGTTTCGTCTTACTAAGCACATCACAGAGAGAATCCTTCCTGAGTCACAGTGCGGCTTCAGAAAGGATCGGTCCACCTCCGACATGATCTTTGTTCTACGCCAATTGCAGGAGAAGGCTAGAGAACAGAACAAAGATCTGTTCATTGCCTTCATCGACCTGGCAAAGGCTTTTGACACCATTGACCGCCAAGTCCTTTGGGTCATTCTGGCGAAGTTTGGAGTGCCTCCAAGGTTTCTGGAAATCCTACAGCAGTTTCATGATGGCATGCAGGCTCGTGTAATTGTGGGTACATCTCAATCCCCCTCCTTTCCTGTGCAGGTAGGAGTGAAACAGGGATGTGTACTGGCTCCAGTAATCTTCAATCTCTTCCTGGCAGCAGTCACCCTCCTCTCCCGCAATTCCCTTAGTCCCGACGATGGTGTCTGCCTACAGTTTCGTCTGGACGGGAACCTCTTTAACCTTTGCCGCCTGCAAGCCATCACCAAGACCACCACCACCACAATTCATGAACTGCAATACGCTGATGACTGTGTCCTCCTAGTTCATAGCCCTACTGCACTGCAGCACACACTGGATGTTGTATGCGCAGTCTACCAAGCTTGTGGCCTATGAATCAACATCCAAAAGACTGAGATCATTGCACAGACCAAAGCCCCCATCCTTACACCTCCTGAATTCTACATCCATGGCACACCAGTAAAGGTTGTTCAGCACTTTTGTTACCTCGGAAGTATCCTAACACCCACCTGTCTCATAGACAACGAGGTCCAGGCACGCATAAATCTTGCCTCCTCTGCCTTTGGTAGACTTCGATCTAGAGTCTTTGCTAATAAAGATCTCCATACCTTCACCAAAGCAGCCGTCTATCAGGCAGTCTGTGTTTCCACCCTGCTATTCAGTGCGGAAGCTTGGACTCCCTACCGCAGGCATATTCGGGGCCTTGAGGGCTTTCACATCAGATGCCTCCAGCTCATACTAGCTGTCACATGGAAAGACAAAATCCCCCATGCGGACATCCTACAGTGCACTAATTCCAGCAGCATGGAGGCAACCATTGCTAGGCGGCAACTGCGATGGGTTGGACACGTTATCTGCATGCCCTCCCACCGCCTACCCCGGCAGGTCCTCTATGGGCAGATATACGCAGCCAACAGGAGACCTGGGGGTCAGAAGCGTCGCTACAAGGACCACCTCAAGTTGACCCTGAATCAACCCTGGAGTCCTAGAAATAACTGCTGCCGACCGCCAGGTATGGAGCTCTGCATGTGGTCTGGGGGTCCAACTGATCGAATCACAGTGTACCCAACACAGAACTGTGCTACGTCAGCGCAGACACCAACGCGCTCAGCCACAACTACACCCATCACCAGATTCTGCACTCACATGTCCCGACTGCAGCAGGACATGTGGCTCTCGGATTGGGCTTTATAGCCACCTTCAATGGCACCGCCGACAGCAGCGGCTGCCTCAACACTCCAACAACGCATCATAGAAGTGACGTCATCTTCGAAATCGATGGACTGCATAAGAGCCCCGGGGCCAGTTTAATACCGGGTTTCGGTACCCATCCCTACCTGTGACCCTGTCTGGTTTAATGTGTTGTGCTTTGAGGAATATCTATCGATCTGATCGACTGATTATGGTAAATTTTGGATTATTAATCAGAAGAATTTTCCGAAAAGATTGTGTCATTTTTCAAGATCTATGCATGTTTGTCAGGAGTGCAACCTCTGATTTTTTTTAAATATATATATTATTTAATTAATTAATTAATATTTTGCTCAGCTCCATGTCATAATACATTTTTATGTATTATAGCTTTATGAGAGATATCTTAGGATCTAAATGATGGATTTTCTGCAAATAATGACGTGCCTTTTTCTATAAAATATGATGTTTCATGAGGTTACGAACGAAATCGCCATTACAGATACCTTTGATGTTTTTTGGGGTTTTTTTTGCCAAGCTCCTGTGTAGTTTAATGCGTGTTATAACTTCATGATGAATATCTTAAGATAATGACGGATTATAGTGCTTTTGGGCTCTTTTTAATCAGGAGAATCTAAATAATTTAAATGTTTTATAAAGTTATGAGCAAAAAAAATATTCTAAGCTTTTAAATAATTTTTTGGTAATTTCATTCAGGGGTTACTTACTAATTTGATTATTTTTCATGCAGGAGGTGTTCTTTCAGTTTCATTTTTATTTTATTTTTTAAAATGATTATTATTATTATTTTGCAGCCATCAAAATTTAAATGTGTTTATATTTACAAAATATATTTAATATTTTAAATTATTATTTTTGTACTTTTGTTAATTAAATAACAGTTAAAGATTAAAGATTGTATTGTAAAACATTTACAAAAACTCCAACCGATAATATATTTGTTAATATATTTTGTTTTTAAGTCATCAAAACAGTTGGATCATAATATGAAAGTATACTTTGATTTTTATTCTTAGTATTTTCTTTTCATTTATCTAGATTTCTCACAATCCAAAATTATGATTCAGTGAATTGTGATGGCTTTAAGACCTCTTCCCACAATATTAAATAAAGCAGTGTCAATTTTTTATACTTTGCTTAATTCTATGAGCAAGCAGAGTACGAACAATGTTTAAGTAATGAAATCTGAAAACAGCAGAAGTCAACAAATTAAAATGGGGGAAAAGAATACCAGAAAATAAATTGATAACCTACTAAAGTGACAAAGTGGCACTTCTCCGGGTGTGTGTTCACTGTGCACTTTGGATGGGTTAAATGCAGAGCACAAATTCTGAGCATGGGTCATACTTGTTGGCTGTTTATCATGTTATCTCATCTCTCTATTTTTTTTTTTTTTTTTTTTTTTTAAATGAATGAATCCATGATATGTCCATATATGAATATGTTTTATAAATGTTAGTCATGATAGTTTTTTGTAATATTCAGTGAAATGAGCCATTGTATACTTATCAGAAGCCAAAAATCATATCTTTTTAGGGCCATGGAAAAAGTATTGGATTATAGGAAAGTCTTAGAATAGCTTTTATGTCCCACAGAAGAAATAAAATCCTGCAGGTTTGGAAAGACATGAAAATGAGTAAATGATTACTCAGTGATTACTTGATTATGAAGTTCTTGATTTTGGTGAACTATCCTTTAAGTAAAATACAAATACATCCCTTAAGTAAAGTCAAATACATTACTATATGCATGAAAGTATACTTCAGATATTACTTATTATAACTGGATTATAGAAAAACATGTTCACTTTCATTTTATTACTTGGTAAAATGACACCTCCGATGATGTATTATTTAGAGGGTTAGTGTAATGCAGAGATGTACTTAACGAATCATTTTTTTTTTTTTTTTGTGGCAGACATCAGTTGAGGCGACGTCAGTTGAGGCGAAGTACCCTTCTCACACGTGAAAGTACACGACTGTCGACTTCGGCTGGTAATCCTGTCACATTCCACTCGCCATAGTTGTTCACTGCATGAGAACATGAGTGGCGTCGCGTGAGTGAGTGCGTCGTCGATAGCAACGGTAAGGTTACTTAAGGCGGCGGGTTTTGTGAACGCGCAATAGATAAGAGTAGTGTAGGTTTAAAGTTACGTATTACATTTACATGGAGTCCGACTCTCTAACCATTAGGCCACGACTTCACTTATAATTCCCAATAACGTTAGTGGCTAGTCGGCCGCATGAGGCCTCTAAGTTTGAACAGCATTTATGAAAGTAATACTCATAAGTCATAATACTCAGTCATAATCAGGCTAAAATAAGTTTAATTTTAATCCAATTAATTAGTCCACCACTATTTTGATAATTTTAAAAGACAAACACTTACCTGACTGAAGCAATGAGAGTTCGTCGTCGAGGAGCTGAATGATTTCCCTCACGCAGCTCCAGCAATCTCATTGGTTATAATCAATCACGTGCTGAAAAACTGATAACGGTCATCTTATTTTGTATGTTTAAAATTATATAAATTGTCCCCATTGTATAAACATTTAATTAATGAATACATCACTAAAGAACACCAACAAAAGGAGTAAATTATAATGAAGGCAACTGATTTCAATACATCCATTATAATGAATATTCATACTAGTGCATAAAAAAAGTTTATTTAAATACATTAGAATACATGAAGTTCATTAAAAATAAGTTAATTTAAATACATACAATTAATAAAAATATGTTCATTTAAAAGCATAATAAAATATGTAAAATATGTTATAATAAATACAAATCATTAAAAAGGAATTATTTTAATGCATACATTATAACAATAAAATCATTTAATTTCAATGAAAACATTTATTTTAAAAAAATCATTCCACTAGGCATCCAAGGTACAGTAGAAAAACAAACAGAACAAATTACAGTTAACAGACCCAAGCAGTGCTGGAAAAGGGCGGGGCTATATAAGGTCTATTGCATGCTCACAAGAAAAAAGAAAACCATTGGCCAAAGTTCATCATGTGCCTTGGTGATATCTCTGATTAGACTGCTGCCAAGAATAAAAGACCCCTACCACCCCCACATCAAGGATCATTCATCAAGCACTACACCTATTTTCTGAGGCAAGTCACTTTGTACTTTTCTACAAATGTTGCTTAAAAGTTGTAACTTGACAACTAAAAATGTAATTATTCCAATAAAATGAAAGTGATAAGGCCTATGATGGTGACTAGACAGGAAGACAAAGGAGGCTTAATTTACTGACAGGATTTGTTCTGAGAGGAGTATTTCTGACAGGAAAATGTTGTTTCTGAAGTAAAATTGTAATGTGACTCTAAATTGAGTTTGACACCCCTGCACTAAACCAACTGAATGGTGCATCTGTTGGACATAGTCGTATTATTTGCTGATGATTGCCATTGGTTTTCTGTTTTAAGATGATGATACATGGGGCAACTTTTTGTTGTTGTGGTGGGCACTTTTCCATTGAGATATCCAGAGAGAAATTTGTTGCCCATCTTAAAGGAGAAAGTGCCCAAGCAACATTGCTCAAAGTTGCCTGTGTATCATCCCCTTTAGTCTTTCAATCAATCTTTTCTCTTTCTCTTACCCTCCAGAATGTCAGCGGTAAGTTCGCCATACAGCAGACCTGCGCCCACCCGGATCACCTGTGTGGACAATCGGACAAACCGCCGGGCTAAGTCATACGAGGTGTCCAAAAATGAAATTAAAATCGCGTCGAACAAGACCACTACAATAAGTGCCCTCAGCGATGGCGTGAGGGCATTTATTGCTCCTGTGGATGGGGAAATCCCACTTCTTGAGACAGGAAGGCCTATATTATAAAAAAATTACACCCTGTCCCACAAATTTGGATGGGAGTGCATATTTCTCAACCCCAACTTGAAGAAATTCCAAACTGCTTCCTTCGAGTTGCCAGAGGAGGCAGAAAGGTCAGCGAAATGCCTCCTCAATCCTCCAACTGCCCTGCTGTCTGGGGAAGAACAGGACCTGTTCACAAGGGGAGGGTTCATCTCCCTGAAGGGAGATATTGAAAAAGTGAGCAAATTTAATAACATTTTATTCAATAATAAAAAAAAAAAGTCCCCCTCCCAAACTGTATTTCTATAGCCACAAATGTTATGGTAATTTTTATTAATATTAAGATATTCTCTGCCATCATTTTATTGCTTTTTTTGTGTGATTAAGTGATTAAGGTTTTAAAGGGATAGTTCACTTTGAAATAAAATTTTGGTATGTCCAAATTAAACAATTCCCCATCATAAGTACAAAGCCGCGTCCAAATAATCTGAGGGCACGGGCGGGTATAGATATACTAGACGTCGCCTTGGCTACTGCAGTTCATTGGAACGAAACCATAGCCAAGGCGACATCAGTGTACATATCTATATCCGGCCGCGCCCTCAGATCATTTGGACGCGGCTTTGTTCAAGAGGTAACAACGATATAAATACTGTTCTCACACAAACCGCTCATTTCGTGTCTTAGGTCCTCAATGTGTACTTAGGATGGGGAATTGTTTAATTTGGACGATGGGAAATTGTTTTAATTTGGACTCTGTGCATGCTCTTTGAGACCGTATCCATATTCCTGCATGAAATGACTGACAGACAAGAACGTTTTGACCTAAAAATATCAAAATTGAAACTACTGTGAAAAAAAAAAAAAGACACCTACATCTTGGATGCCCTTCAGGTAAGCTAAAACATACCAAAATGTAATATCAAAGTGAACTATCCCTTTAACACACGTTGAATTAAGGTAATGTTTTGTTTAAAGATGCATTTTAATCAGATTCACAGCCAATGTTATTTTGATTATGTCCAAGCACTAGTAACTGTATTCACTTGCATTGCATTAACAATCTTACCCTTGTGATCATGTAGTTGCAGGTCCCCAGGATGACCCGAGTGGCTGATGGAGAGGTCCCCATCAGAGACCTGTCTCTGCGGTGTGACCAGAGGGTGCTGGAGGTGTCCCTCTGGCGTGATGAGGCCCTGGTCCAGCTCAGCCTGGGGGATCATGTTGAGATTTCGTGCCTCAGGGCGAGTCTCAGACCTTCTCCCAAGCTGAACTCATCCAGCTATTCAGCCGTGGAGGTACACAACATTATGCATCATGTAACCTAATTATTCTCTAATTGATCTTTCTGCATCTTCCTACACTCCCGAGTGTGTACCAAGTGTATATACACTTTTTATATATTCATTGGTAATAATTTATATTGGTAACACTTTAGAATTAGGCACTATTAGTTAATATTAATGCATTGACTAAGTACAGTACTTGTCAATCTGTGTTACACATAATGTTAGTTAATAAAATACAACAGTTCCAAACCTTTCCCTTTCATAACTTTTTAGTAAATGTTGAAATTAACAAAGATAAATAATAAATGCTTCAGAATGATTTTTCTTGCTAGATCATGTGGTCAACTAACATTAAAGTGTTCATGTAATGACTCATGTCTATTGATATATAATGCCTTTGCTGAGACTTCCGTTCATGTTATTAGATTTCAGAAGACTGTAGCTGAGCCAGTAGAGGTGGAGCTCACCTTCATCGGGGTGTTGGAGGGAGATGGAGGCGAGACAGTTCTGCTTTCTGACGCATATGAGGAGTACACAGTCCCAGCAGCACTGGCCCTCGACATCGCTGAGGATGACCTGCCAATAAAACTTACGCTTACTCACCGAAACCAAACGGTTCAGAGTATTGAACCACTGGGGGAGATGTTTGAGGGAATGTTTGAATCAGTTTGACTTTTTTTGTTTGTTTTTAAGAGTTACATTTTTTATTAATTGTTTAATCACTTAATTGTTACATTTTTTATTAGTTTTTTCGTTCAGGAATTGTTCCTTTTAATTAAATAAAATGTGTTGAATAAATTTAGCTTTAAGTGTTTTTCTATACTTTCCATAAATGTAAATTAAATAATCATTAACCTAAGTCTGATGCATTGCATCACCTCCTTACCATAAACAAATGCTTAATGTTGCTCTGATCTTAATGCTACCATGTTAAAATTTGGTAGGGAGGTGATAAAATGCATCAGGCTTAGGCTAATGATTATTTAATTCTTCATTACTTCTACAACCGTTTGTAGAAAATGTTACTCTTAAAGGTTGTATAAGGAATAAAGAGAGTAATTACATAACATTAACTCGTTATAACAGTTAATTTTATATTGATATAATACTTATATAGAGAAGTACACACACTATTTTCTTAAATAATAACAAAGTGTTGTTTGTTTTAAACATCACACTTAAAATTGACATGACAAACTCCTGGAGGGCCACAGCCCTGCAGAGTTTAGCTTCAACTCTAATTAAACACACCTGGGGGCTGTTCCATAAACCAAGATTAGAGTATAAGCCAGGCTTATTTCGGTTAGTCAGGCTTATTTTTGGTAGATTCGGTTTCATAAATCAAACTTAAAAAAGTTCAAACTCAGTTCCCCCGGCAACTTATGCTGGCAAATTAACCTGGTCCGGGGCAGGCTAACTGTCAGGCTAAGTCTGAGTTCAGACTTAACGAGCATACCATTTATACTCACCTGCTGGTATTTCGATGTCATTTTATTTTACTTAACCACTATTAATATTTTTTTTTTAAATATAAATAAATAAGGAAATGTACTTTACTAATAAATGTAAGAAATTATAAGGTATAAATACACTAAGAAATGTTCAAAACTTGTGTGTTTAATTGGTGAGTTTGGTTAATGAGTTTGGTAATTAATTAAAAGTATATAAATAGGGAGCTGAACTCGTCTCCAAACTTAATCATGGCATGTCCTTTCATAGAAGAGGTGGTGGATGAGGGAGCTATAGTCTTGCGGAGGGCATTTCAAAGAGAGAGAACTTTCAGAGACAGGTCAGACCCATTGGCTTTTAATGACAGCTACCTGTATGAGCGATATAGGTTCTCAAGAGATGGGATTGCGTATATTTGTAGATTACTAAGCCCATACATTGCAAATAATACACACCGCAACAGAGCGCTCACAGTCCCACAGATGGTGTGCATTGCACTTCGCTTTTTTGCCAGTGGAACATTTTTGTACACAGTTGGAGATGCAGAGAATATCAGCAAAGCATCAGTTTGCCGCTCTGTACGAACTGTGTACCTTTCTTTAAAAAGACTACTCAATGTGTTCATCACATTCCCTGGCCACAAAGCTATTCGTACCATTAAACATACCTTTTATGGAATAGCTGGTAAGTTCAAATAACTATAAAACATGGAAATATTTCTTGACTGTTGATTTTACATGGGAAAATTTAAAAAAATAATTTTCCTAGGTTTCCCAAATGTTATCGGTGCATTGGACTGCACCCATGTGCGTATTAAGTGTCCGTCTGGTCCACATGAAGCGGACTTTGTGAATAGGAAATCAGTACACAGCATCAATGTACAGGTACTGTCCCACTGAGATGATATTGAAGGCTATGCTCTAGCACTGAGTGTTCTGTACTAAGCTGGGCACCAGTGTTTAGTTCATTGCAATTAAAATGTAGTGACCTACAGGTTTAAATTTATTTTAGATGATTAGTGATGCAGATTGCATCATCACAAATGTAGAGGCCAAATGGCCAGGCTCTGTGCATGACTCCAGAATCTTTAGAGCCTCATCTCTCTACCAGCAACTAGCAAGAGGTATGCTAGTAATCACTTAAAATTGCAAAAAGTCTTATAAAAAGAAAAAAAAAAAACATTATATATCTATATATTCATTCTGTCTATGCAGGAGAATTCTCAGGAGTTTTGCTGGGAGACAAGGGATACCCATGCCTGCCTTACCTCTTGACTCCCTATCAGGAGCCCCAGACAGAGGCACAGCACCACTACAACATTGCCCATGCACGCACAAGAGGTCGTATAGAGATGGCATTTGGGCTGATAAAGTCAAGGTTTCAGTGCCTGAAGCACCTCAGAGTGACTCCACCTAGGGCATGTGACATTGTAGTTGCTTGTGTAGTGCTCCATGACATTGCTTGTCTGAGGAGAGAGAGGCAACCAAGGATTGCTGAAGAGGAAGACTGGGGCAATGAGGCAGTATTGGAAGAAAACGAAACAGGCAGACTTATACGAGACACATATGCAAATAATTATTTTGCTTAATATGATCTAAACCATGTGTAGCCTTTAAAATGTTCCACTGGCCCCTCAACTTTCTCCTTAGTTGAACAAACACACAGAAGTCAAAGTATATAATGTGATTTGTCTTTATTCAGAGTGAATCTGCCTGTTAGGGGTGAAAACACACAAATAAATGTTGTGGAAAGTGATCAAAAAGGTCTTTTTTTTTTTCCTTTTCCTTTTTTAAAAATGGTAGTTCTACTTGCATTTTTCTGTAGCTGTTGAATTTCCAGCTCCAACTTCCTCATCTTCAGTTTTTTATACTGGATGTCGATATCAATCGCTTCCATTTGTTTAAGGAGGTAGCGTTTATACACTCCTTTTATGTTTTCTGGGTTCTGTAGCAACATAGATTTAAGTTATTTCATTGAATACTCTTGTCACATTGTTTTCATTTCTTAATACTCACTTTGTCACATGTGGTCCCAGACTGAGAGGGCTCTAGAACAGTGTCAGCATCCTGAAAACACATTATGATCATTTTATCACACAAGTACACTTTTTTTATATTCAATAAAGTATCACATGGAACCTGTGACTACCTCAGGCCTCCTTGAACATACAGACACAGTCTCCTCATCCTCCTCAACTCCCATCACTTCTCCCTGTGACCACTGATTAAACTCAGTTAAAATCATTAGCTTACATGTCTTTTTAAAAGGTCTCATACTCACAGGCAACATGATGTCTGGTGGATCCATACAGCATACAGAATCTTGATAGAAAAAATATATATTTTTTTTACCAAAATGCACCATTACAGTAGCACAAGTACTTCTACGTGACATTACTGCTATGATGTACTTAGGTTTACAATGCCTAAGGAAGGAGGAAATCAGTTAGTCAGGAAGGAATAATGCTAATAAAACACACACACCTTTTATATACTCACTCCTTATACTACGTGATATCATTTTAGATGATGTCCCCCCCTCTATTCCCTCAAGGACGGGCCTCCCTTTATTAATTTCCAAAGCCAGCTCCTCTGCAGGAGTGAAGCTGGCTGGTGGTGGCCCTCCCCCAGTGCCAGCAACCTCAGTCTTCTTTTTGGTCGCTGCAATTAAAAAAAAATACATAAAAAAAAACCCTGAATAGTTGTAACTTCAAGCTGACATTGATTACATCTATACATCCCATTAGATTTACTTACCATTCTGAACTATATTTTTATATTTTATTTTCACCTGCTGCCAGGTTCTTTTTCCTTCACTTAAGTTGCTGCTGCGTGAAAGCAATTAACGTTACTGTTATTCACACACAAACTTTGCAATGTATTGTGACACACATTCAATGTTGATAAATTATTTTAAATAACTTACACCGCTACTTACGCATTGAGACGATCAGCAATTTCCTGCCAACCTTTCTCTCTTGCTTTATTTATTGCCGCTGTATTGCCTTTTTTGGTGATGACATCTTTAAATTCTTCATATGTTTCCAATAGCAAACGCTGTTCCGTTGCCGTGAACATCGCTGCTCTATCTTTTCCTTTTGTTGCCATGGTAGCCCACAGTAAATCGATTGACCCATGCTCGACTTTTCAGGACTTTTAAACAATGGCGTGCACGCGCAATTATCTAGACTATTTAAACCTGACTCAAATTAGTAAAATCACATGATCCTCAACTTACTGTTATGGAACCAATTTAAGCGCGGATGTTTAGCTCGGCTCATTCAAGTCAGGTTTTGGATTTTAATCCCCGCTTTTCTAAGCTGCTTTTATGGAACAGCCCCCAGATCAGCTAATCAAGTCCTTTAGGCTTATTTGAAAACTGCAGGCGTGTGTGTTGAAGCCATAGACTGTAAAAAATAGGTTGAAGCAGAGTTGGCACTAACTCTGTAGGGCGGTGGCCCTCCAGGAACTTGAGTTTGACAACAGTGATATTTGCCAACAAAAATCAAATTAGGTGTTGATTACCCATTGGCAAATTTTTGAAAACAATTTTTATACCTATTATTAAATATGCTTTCCTTTTTGTCAAATAGATTCAACCAAATCTAAATAGCTTTCACAAAATATTAAAATACAGCTATTTAAATTAGGTTGAATCAAACTATTTGTCAGAAAGGACAGCAGATTTATAATAATACGTATAAAAATAGATTAAAAAAATTAGCCTTTGAGTAATCAACACCTAATTTAACTAATTAATAAACAGATATAAACTAATATAGTATGGCTTAAAAACAAATGCCCATCATTTTAGTCGAGCATTGCTCATGAAACTGTAATGATTGATGTCGATTAAAAGATGTATTAATCCTTTTAAGGCCATATCACGTATGCCTGGTAAGTCAACAGCCGTTGATGAATTAGGTGATTGCTTTATAAGCATTAGAAAATCAAGACATTTTTATTTTATTAACATGAAAAACAAAACGAT
The DNA here is from genome assembly GCF_023724105.1 of Carassius gibelio. Lineage (NCBI taxonomy): Eukaryota > Metazoa > Chordata > Actinopteri > Cypriniformes > Cyprinidae > Carassius > Carassius gibelio. The sequence continues at coordinate 22,628,112 of NC_068392.1, forward strand.
TATAAATCAAATCTTACCTGCTGCAGTATTTGATGAGAGAATTGGTATCACTCTGAGTGTCGCTGATGCACTGACTAGAGCTGAGCTGAGCACATGGCATGAACGCGGTAAAACCTCCGCCAATCCAGAGGTTTTTTTTCACCAGCCATCTGATTGGGTACTGAGCTCAATACACAATCACACGTGTGTGCTCAATGTATGCCAGAACACTTTTAATTTATTTTCACATTTCACTTTGAGATAGTGACAGTCGTAGAGTATTTATTTTGATTCTGTAGGGGGGATTTTAATTTTTTTACCCACATGTCTTGAATTTTTGTCCATTTTGGAAGGAGCAGGGCAAATTGTGTCTCATAATAGCAATTTAATTTACTCATTATCTATGTATCCAGTTATTTACGCATACAATCTACTCATTATCTACACATATAATTTGCACATATTCAGGGCCACATTAGCTGTTCTTAATATATAAAAGTCCTACTAGTTTTTGCAATAAAAAAATAAGCTATACATGTTATAATGAAGATTTTAAAATAAGCTCACATATAAACATGAATCCTTTTTATTACTGTTTATGGTTCAGAGTTGGGATTTAGTAAAGTTTTTGTCATGTTGGAGTTTTGCAGGTCGTGGTGACCATAGACATCTATGGTGGTGTTGAGTGGATCCTGATGTTAGCCAATAACTACGTGACATGTTATTAAAGAGATAGTTTACTTTAAAATTACAATTCTGTCATCATATACTCACCCTCAGGGGAGGCGTTAGGGGTGGGCTAAGGGGGCTGGAGCCCCGAATGTTTTCAGTAAAGCCCCGAATGTTTTTATTACCACCATGCCATCAATGAGTTTTCATGCCCAATAAAGTAATTATGTTGGCTTGGTAAAAAAGCAGCAATTAACTTGTATTTAAATCAAATAAAAAGGTACTCATCTTTCATATTCATTGAAATAATGTTTTCTTGCAGTTAAAATAAATAAACATTTCACTTATGATCGGTTAAATGTCCATTTTCGCCGATAAAATCAAGTTATGAGCGCTGTACAGAAAATCAATAGTTCACACAGAAATCTAAATTATGTCATTAATGACTCACCCTCATGTTGTTCCAAACCCGTGAGACCTCCGTTCATCTTCAGAACACAGTTTAAGATATTTTAGATTTAGTCCGAGAGCTCTCAGTCCCTCCATTGAAGCTGTGTGTACGGTCTACTGTCCATGTCCAGAAAGGTAAGAAACACATCATCAAAGTAGACCATGTGACATCAGAGGGTCAGTTAGAATATTTTGAAGCATCGAAAATAGGAAAAACTACGACTTTATTCAGCATGGTCTCCTCTTCCATGTCTGTTGTGAGAGAGACTTCAAAACAAAGCAGTTAGGGATATCCTGTTCGCGAACGAATCATTTGATGTAACCGGGTCTTTTTGAAACAGTCCACCAAATCAAACTGAATCGTTTTAAACGGTTCGCGTCTCCAATACGCATTAATTCACAAATGACTTAAGCTGTTAACTTGTTTAATGTGTCTGACACTCCCTCTGAGTTAAAACAAACCAATATCCCGGAGTAATTCATTTACTCAAACAGTACACTGACTGAACTGCTGTGAAGAGAGAACTGAAGATGAACACCGAGCCAGATAATGAACAACAGACTGACTCGTTCTCGATGTCTGTTTAAATTTTTTGTTTGCGATCACCATCATGGATATCAGGGTTTTCTTCAGTTGGGTTCTTGACCCTCTACTTTTGTAGTGTTGCTTTTTCTGCAGCAGTTGAAGTTGTTTTCAGAAAACAAAATAAACAATTTGAACCACTGTTGTGGTTCATGTCTTGTTGTTTAAAAGTGTGTAAATATTGTCCTTGTTAACTTTTTGTTTAAAACATGTTTTGTGTTGTTTATACACCGTTGGAAACTCAGAAGCGAAGACCAGGGGCCTGTACCATGAAGCTGGATTAGGTGGCTAGTCAGCTATGTTTCAGCTTTGTTTCCGACAACTCTGGGTTTTAGGTACTATGAAAGTAGCTCGGCTTTAATCGGTGTTCGTTGCCATGGTATCTTACGCTGCACGGCTAACCTGCTCCGGGGCAGATTATGTTCTGGGTTAGAGATCTCAGACTGAAGGTGAACCAATCAGATGTGAGAGAAGTGACACATGTCTGACACAAAGTCACTCCAGTTTATCTTGCTCCAAATTAAAGGTCACTTATGCTTAAAAAAAAAAAAAAATAGAAGTCTGGCTTTAATTATAATATCTAAGTCATTTTATGATTTATATAATTATTGTGATTCATATTATTATTTATCTCTTACACACAAGCAATTTTAGTTTAACAGTTATTATAACTTATTTTAAATAAATATTAATGTATAGATATAATGTAATATAAATAAGCTGTAGTATCAAAAGATTGAACTATTTTAAAAAATACAAATCTGACCTTACATGTTCAAGTCTCTATCACTATATTTTTTCAAATGTATAAACTAAGTTAACAAGTTCCACTTGTGACTACACTGATGGAGCAAGATCATTTATTTTATTAGTCCTCCTTCATTTTTCATATGACATTTAAATTTGTCATAATCTTCAATCTCTTAACCTTTAGCAAAACCTTTAACCTTTAGTTTTGAATCTCGCTGGGTCTCTCGCGAGAAGTAAATCAAACTTGCTTTGTGTTGCAAGGCTCATGATTGGCTGTTCGCCAGTGATGTCACACATTCCTGTGCACACGCTCCACAAACTCAGGATCAAAGCCTGAATTGACAAAGAAAGTTGATGAACAGCATCATGGTACCAACAAAGCCGGATTGGAGAGGTTTGGTTTTGTCAACTCAAAACTAATCCTGTAACTCTGAATTTGTTCAGCTACCATCATGGTACAGGCCCCAGGAGACTCTTGGGTAATCTTCAGCAGAATTCTTTGAGTACGCTTTGCTTAGCACTGCAGTCATCAAAAGTCTAACCAAAGCAATGATACTTTGGAGTTTTTATACATTCAAGTGGGAGGGATACATACAGTAGAGGTGGAGACAATTTAGACAAAGCATGCAAATTGAACACAGGGATCAGCCTGATACTGGCCATTTCCCCATCTTTGATCTTGTCAGCATAACAGTGTCATTTAAATACAGAGATGCCTAATAGTATCGCCCATACCTTCACATTATCATAAAGACAAAAGGCACAGGCCAAATGGCAAGGAATATCACAAAGACAAAAGGTCATTATCTCAAACAATTGATTTGATCTTCGTGGAAATATCATTCTTTTTACCTCACAATGTATACAACTTTTTCAGTTAACATTTTATAAATTTGTATTCCCACAACATTCACAGATATCAACATTTGGCGTATGAAACACAACAATGGTGACATGCCTCATGCCAGCATACAAAACATGTTTATGGCTCCCAGCATGCATTGCTGCATTTTTCTATTTTTGATTGTCACCATTGTTGAGGATTGTATGACAACAATACAAAATGCAGCATTTTATTGTATTAATGCTACTATAATCACAGAATCATTGCTATATAAACACAATATTTTATTGAAGTTACAATACATTTCCTGTATATTACCTGCTGTAAATTCAGGGCAATTAGTTGCCAGTAGTTTCCTGTAAAATTACAATAAATAGTAAACAGTGTAGTTATACCAAAGTACATACTAATAAATTGTACTTAAGTATAAAAAAAATTCATTAGTTACTTCCTAGGATATTTATAATTTATGCTGCACTGTGATTTTCACTTGCATGTGTCAGATTATTCTGAAGGCAGTTGACATTATTTGCAGCTTTACTCACAAAATACAATTTCTGCTCCTCAATAAGGTGAAAACCAGACCCGTTAACTCAAATGCAGATGCAGTAGATTCTTTTCAATTGTGTGCCAAGCAATTAGCTAATTTTTATGTTTGTGTGAACCATTGTACACTGGACTGCTTTGCAAATGTAGTGGGTTGTCTTCGATAATAAAAGAGACCTTACACCGTGATGTGGTCGTCATGTGGTTTACTTTTGGCTTCTCAGTTTCTGTATTAAAGGGGGGGTGAAATGCTCGTTTTCACTCAATATCCTGTTAATCTTGAGTACCTATAGAGTAGTACTGCATCCTTCATAACTCCAAAAAGTCTTTAGTTTTATTATATTCATAAGAGAAAGATAGTCTGTACCGATTTTTCCCGGAAAAACACGAGCGGCTGGAGGCGTGACGTGTGGGCGGAGCTAAAGAATCACGAGAGCCAGTAGGCTTTTGCATTGAGAGCATGTGGAAACTGTGACATTACCGTGAGGGAAACAAAACCATCATCCAAAACAAACCATGGTTTACAGTCAGATTCAGTGTATATTTATGATCCAGAATCAGATCCAGAGGCTGAAATTGAACAAGAGCAGCATCAGCAACGACGTCTGTATGTGGTATGTACTGAAACTGTATATATTTGCTTAGCGGTTTTGGAAAATGACTAAGTTCCACTTTATGTCGTCTTGTTTTTTCTTTAAAGGTTTACAAGGTTTACTTGATGTGCTTACGCGCCGATAGCTAAGTTAACAACACAGAGATATGCGGTTCCAACACACGATCGTGCCCCTTTTTCGTTGGGACTGCATCATCCTTAAGAAATAAACGATGTGCAAATCCGGCGTCAAATTGGGCCTTGTTTGTAAAACAAGCATCTTCGAAATGCATCCTCATCCAAGGATTACAGGCCTATTGCTCTCACCTCTCTTTTAGTTAAATCACTTGAGCAGATCATTAAAACACACATCATGAATTCCTGTAGACATGCTCTTGATGCTCCACTCACTTATAGACTTGGGAGGGGGACGGACGATGCCATTGTGGTGCTTTTAAATTATCTGTATACACACTTGGAGGGTTGTAAAACACATGCTCGCATTTTATTTGCAGACTTTTCATCAGCATTCAATACAATCCACTCACAAATTTTAGCAAACAGACTTAGAGACAATTTCCAACTAAACACAACACTAATTAAATGGATCTTGGACTTCCTGAGTGGGCGGCCACAGAGAGTAAGGGTGGGGAACACATTATCTGGGGTCCGCTTCACTTCAATTGGGACACCACAGGGTAGCGTTTTGTTACCACTATTGTATATATTGTACACTGACTGTTGTCGCAGTAGTTATCCTGGACGTTATATAATTAAATTTGCAGATGATACTGCTGTGATTAGTTTACTGGAGCGAGATGAAACTGAACACGGTCCAGCCCTTACGAAAATTAACCATGGTTTTACTACAAATAAAACCAAAAAACCATGGTTACTGTAGTTAAACCATGGTAACCACAAATTAACCATGGTTTTGCTATATTAACCATAGTTTAACCATGGTATTTGTAGTAAATCTGTGGTTTTACAAATGGCAGTCAATACGCCAAAAAACCATGGGTTACTACAGTTTTACTATAATAAAACCATGGTTATTTTTCGTAAGGGAGTGTTGCATGAATTTGTTGACTGGTGTGAAGCCTCCCAGTTGCATTTGAATACGTCCAAGACCAAAGAGTTGGTCTTTGATTTTAGACATCGGGCTCCCTCATCCACTCCAACTCTGATAAAAGGAGAGGAGATAGAGATGGTGACGGAGTATAAATATCTCGGTCTTATCATTGACCGTAAGTTATCCTGGGATCAGTGTGCTGATGCCATTTTTAAAAAGGGCCAACAACGTTTATATTTTCTTAGAAAACTTAATTATAAAAAAGAGACAACATTTTGTTATCAACATTAAAATAAGTCTTTTATTGAGAGTATTCTCTCCTACTGTATTGTATGCTGGTATGGACATTCAAAAATCACCCACAGGAACAAATTGGGTAAGATTGCTAAAACCTGTGGAAGAATCATTGGTAAACAACAGGTAGACTTGTACCAACTATATCTGATGAGATTGGCACAGAAGGCAGACAAGGTTTGCATGGATACAACCCATCCACTTTCAGTGGAGTTCAAGCCTCTCCCTTCTGGTCGCAGATATAGATACCCTAAGGTTAGAACCAACCGAGCAAAAAACTCATTCATTCCAATGGCAATAACCCAATCAAATAAGGTATGGGGAGGGGTATGACTGGAGAACATATGTGAAGTAGTTTTTATTTGTATTTTTTATTTATGACATTGTGCATGTGGATAATGCTTGTGTTGTGGATTATGTGTCAATATGTCTGTACTGCATAACAAATAGCCTCTTTGAGGACATTAAAGTTTTCTACTACTACTGCAGGGAACAAACAAAAACACTTGCACAACTCCGTTGATGCTCTGTAAAAATAAACTCCATCCACTGGTCCCTTAATGCTGTTTTTTCTTTGGCAATCTGTGCAGGGTTGTCTTGCCCTGGCAACCAAAAACACACTTCTTTTGTGACATTTGGCGACGCTCTGGCTCTGATCAGTGAAGTCTGTTGTGCTCTCAGTGCTCTGCTATACGGGAGCGCGCTCTTCCGGCAGAAGTGCGTCAGGACCCATATAAGGAAATTCCGCTCCATCTAACGTCACACAGAGCCATACTCGAAAAAAACTTTCCCAAACTTGTGACAAACCGGAAGGAGTATTTTTGGGAACAGAAATACTCCTTCAAACGTACAACTTAATTTTTGAAACTTTGTCCATGTTTAGCATGGGAATCCAACTCTTTAACAGTGTAAAAAACTCAGTATGCATGAAATAGCATTTCACCCACTCTTTAATGTATACCAGACACCTTCAGATAGTAACAGGAGAATATCTGGTTTAGCCGTCCCTCTCATCGCAATGACATCCTGCGCAAGTGAGTGTCATAGCATACAATAACTATTATAGAAACAAATACAACAATAATGGGAAAAGAAAACAAATACTATAATGACCATTTACATACCTGTATCAAAGTATAACAGACACCATCTGTGCCTGTCAATCATTGCATACTGTTACAATTTACTTTCATATAACGGGAAATACATTCAAAACTCTCATGGATCCTTAAAGGTAAATAGATACAACAACACACAATCATAAATTTGTTACTCACAACACTGGTAAAATAGAGTAAAAAGTTTTACTCAAGTATGCATTGTCATATAACGAAACTCATCAGCATCCAGCACGTGTAGTAGTGGCAATTACACAAAATCATGTTTCAATAAACATACTCTTACAACGTTTATACTTGGGAGTACTAATCTCTTAATAAAGAAAAGTTAACAAAAAAAAAACTTTGTGCAGAAAATCCATAAACAGTAAGCAATGAACCATATTTGAACACTTTTTCAAGAAGATGTAAAAAACAATCCTCTCATCGCAATGATATCTCGCGAAAGAGAGAAGGCTCCCAGAAATTACATCAGCTCTACCCTCACATTTACACATAACTTATGTGAACAGTGATTCCTGAACATTTTATATAGATTAACAATTTCATACAAAGAGAAAAGCAAAACCAATAACAAAGAAATACAAATTATAAATGTATATAGAAATATCAAATTAACACAACAGTATTGTGCTTGTGATCACATGACCATTCATCATGGTTTTCCCTTGTATAAATTTCATAATAAAAGCCTCTGGCATTAGTGTCATTAGTTAATAATAATAATTTCAATAAACTAGTGCATTCGCCCTCCCTAAAATAGTGTAACAATATTATACTTGCCACACAAGTACACCCAGGATTTTCTGAAAAATTGCTTCTCAAAGATGGATCAATACCAGCTCTTCGTGGTCCACCTTCATATCCATAACACAAGTATCGCACTTTATAAAGTATGTTTGCAAAAGCCTTTCTGAATATGCTTATGTGGCTAAAGTTGTCATTGTCTCTTACTGTATTCACAGAGACAAGAGCTTTAGATTTTTAACCACAAAATGCTCACTGCCTATAAAATTATTATTATTACTTCTTCAAAATAATTAAGCCACATAAACTATACAGCATGCTAACAAGCACATTCACAAAATATAACATGCTATACTTGCATGTTCTGGACACGAAGTTTGACAAACTGATCCATCTTTGACAATTCTACTCACTTTGCGGGGGGCAGGTGTAAGGGTTTTACTGTGGTGTAACACTAATGAGCTGATGGTATTTCAGCAATCTGTTCCATATTAATGAATCCTGACTCTAACACATTCTGCACTCAAAGACCAGAACGTGAGTAAACAAGGACCTTCGTTTTACAACATCTTCCAACATAATTCACCACTTGGGGCGCCGCGATGTCGGCAACATCCTGCCGTGGGTGACAGTTATTACACCTATTGAGACTGTCCAGGGATACCCGTGAGCAGCCTCAAAGGAGAAACGAAACACATTCCACAACACACACACATAAGCACACACACACAAACAAACTTTTCTTTATGCTCTTTATGTAAGGCCTAAATAATATGCATCTTGAATATGTTTGTGTTGCATAAAATTATTAATCCTTGTTATGCGAGGATTATAAGTTGCTGACTTGCGAATGGGAAATGCTTCTCCTAATTTAATGTTCTCAAATAAGAGTCATTATTCTGTAACCCTACACCTGACCAGGTTGTAAAACTTTATGACCTAACAAACAGGACAGGAAAGCTAACTCTTAGAAAAGAGAATAGTACCCTTTTATTTTCTCAATGTATTCTAAATGTATTGAGGATTGCCTTTTTGTGCAGTAGATGTTTCCCCATATAAACTGGAGTATCTGCAGTTTTATCATGTGTTAATCAAACTTTAAATGTGTGTAATTCTGCATTTGAATGTAACCATGTTTTGATCATTTATATAGGTTATTTTTGGTGTCTGTTTAATCGTCATGCTTTGACCGACTCACTTACATAAAGGGAATTAAGGCAAAATGTATTAATCTGGAACTTGCTAGAATATCACTGCTGAAATCTGATAAGTCAGAACTTTTTAGAGTGGGTGTTTCCCCAGAGACAAAGGAACTTTTTCCCGCTTCAGATCGCGGACGTTCATTGGTTGTTCACGCGAACAGAGGCGTGAACCCGTCGAGCTATAAAGGACTGACCCAGGAAGTTCCACCCCCTCTTAGCTTTCTCTTGCCCTTCTTCCCCGGTGCTCGTCCTTCTTCGCGGCCTCGGTCCGCTCTCCTATCGCCGCTGATCTCAGCACGGGGGCTGAGAACAGCCTGTTCTCATGGCACCTTTGGGAGCTTTCATCTCGTTGTTTTGTTTCTTTTCTTTACTAAGTTTATTCACCTATTCGCCTCTCCACACGAGGAAGACGAATTCTGAAACATTGCTTTGTTGGACCTTTCAAATACAGCACGATTCCGCAGCAACCCCCGGAAAGAACAAAGGATGCAGCTCACACGCGTGCCAGTCTGGCAAATCACAGAGACACGTGCAAGTATCATTTTCTATGGAGATTTAAATGCTGCTTAAAATTTGTCTATGATTTGATTCGTTGTTGTCTTTCAAGGGTTACTGTCTGTGAGTTTGCAATAACTGAGCTTATTCTCTCTCATTCATTCTCTCTCTCTCTCATTCATTCCCTCTCTCTCTCTCCCTTATTTGGATTCAATTATGTCTTGTACAAAGTTTACTGTCTGTATTGTCGTACGCATATTTACTCGTTTAATGTATTATTAGTTCAATTATTAAAAACCCATATATATTCATGATTGCCTCTAAACCGCTCACATTACGAGTCAATGAAATGTCTGATCTTTAGCTACAAGCTTTACTTTTAGTAACTAAATTCATCATAATGATAGGATAATGTTTTCATGGCCAGAGAATATTTTTCCTTGAATTATAAGAAGTGATAACTTTATTGAAAATTTATAAGTTAATCTTACGGCCGTTTGCTGGACAAACCACTGTTTAATTTGCAGTAATTTACAGTAAGAGATATCACTATAACTGATATGAAGAATGGAATATTGACATATTAATGAGTAATTGATATATGCAATTGAGCTATTTTTCATCTTCAATAATTTTATATATGAGATATATATATTAACCATATTCCTGAATAATTATTCTAATTCCCTATATATCATTTGAATTAATTATTATGTACAACCCAGTGCGGCTACAGTGGCGTGAATTCTCATGTGGACTTCTAAGGTTTCCATGTTGAGTGAAACACTCTAAATGCCTTTTATTTCAAAGATACTACAAAAAATTGTGCACGCACAGCTTAATGACTTTTTAGCTAGGAATAACATCTGCCATAGATTCCATTCAGGTTTTAGAGTTGGTTATAGTACAGAATCTGCTCTTTTGAGGGTGTCTAATGATTTCCTACGAGGTGTTGATTCTGGAAACCGCATTGTCTTGCTGTTGTTAGATCTTACAGCAGCATTTGATACAGTTGATCATAACATTCTCACTGATCGTGTTAGGGATCAGGTTGGTATTCAGGGCTTAGTCCTGAAATGGTTCTCTTCCTTTTTGAAGGATAGGACTCTTTCAGTCAGTTTAGGGGATTATTTTTCTTCCATTGCCCCCCTTGTGTGTGGGGTTCCACAGGGCTCAATACTGGGACCAATTTTATTTTCCCTTTATATGCTCCCTCTAGGTTCTATTTTTGAAATATTTGGGATTCAATATCATCTTTATGCAGATGATTTTCAAATTTATGTACCACTAAAACATGGGCATAAAAGTGCCATTCAGTCTCTTCATGCATGTTTGGCAGAAGTTAAGTGCTGGCTTGCAAATAACTTTCTACAATTAAACGAGGATAAGACTGAGCTCATTTTATTTGGAAATAATGGGTGTGTGGATGATGACTGCTTGGGGTTGTTTCCAGGGAAAAAACTGTCTAGTGTGAGGAACCTTGGATTCATTTTTGACTCTGAGCTTAAATCTTAGCAGCAAATTAATGCTGTTGTTAAGAATAGTTTCTTCCATCTTAGATTAATATCTAAATTGAAATCTATTCTTACTTTTAATGATATGGAGAAAGTTGTTCACGCCTTTGTGTCTTCATGTTTGGATTATTGTAATGTATTGTATCTCGGTTTGATTCAGGCTTCTCTCTCTCGTTTGCAGCTCGTTCAGAACTCAGCTGCCAGACTTTTAACGGGTAGTTGTTGAAAGTGCTTTATAAATAAAGTTGAGTTGAGCTGAGTTGAGTAAATGCTGTTGCCAGGTGTAAGGCTTCTATTCTGTGTGAATTAATGTGTGCCAGTTTAAGTTTCATTTTTGAGTGAAACTACATCTACACTTTGTTGGCATGAGTAAGACTTTTCTCTATGTCCAAGTTCCTTTATGACTGAAACTTTTTCCACACTGCTGGCAAGTGAAGGGTCTCTCTCCAGTGTGTATTCTCATGTGGACTTTAAGGTTTGCATGCGGAGCAAAACTTTTTCCACAGTGTGAGCAGGTGTAGGGCTTTTCCCTAGGCCTGTCGAGACTTCCTTTATAAGCGAAACTTTTTCCACAGTGTTGGCAACTGAAAGGGGTCTCCCCAATGTGAATTCTCATGTGGTGGCTAAGGGTTCCTTGATGACGGTAACTTTTTCCACACTGTTGGCATGTGTAAGGCTTCTCTCCAGTGTGAATTCTCAAGTGGTGGCTAAGGTTTCCTTGATGACAGAAACTTTTTCCACACTGTTGGCAGGTGTAAGGCTTTTCTCCAGTGTGAACTTTTATATGCCTGTCAAGACATCCTTTATAAGTGAAACTTTTTCCACAGTGTTGGCAACTGAAAGGAGTCTCCCCAATGTGAATTTTCATGTGGTGGTTAAGGCTTCCTTGATGACAGAAACTTTTTCCACACTGTTGGCAGGTGTAAGGCTTCTCTCCTGTGTGAATTCTCAAGTGGTGGCTAAGGTTTCCTTGATGACAGAAACTTTTTCCACACTGTGGGCAGGTGTAAGGCTTCTCTCCTGTGTGAATTCTCTTGTGGTGGGTAAGGTTTACTTGATAACTGAAACTTTTTCCACATTGTTGACAGGTGTAAGGCTTTTCTCCAGTGTGAACTTTTATATGCCTGTCAAGACTTACTTTATAAGTGAAACGTTTTCCACATTGTTGGCAGGTGTACGGCTTTTCTCCAGTATGAATTTTTATATGCCTGTAAAGACTTACTTTAAGAGTGAAACTTTTCCCACAATGTTGGCATCTGAAAGGGGTTTCCTTAATGTGGACTTTAAGGTTTCCTTGTTGATTATTACTCTTTCCAGACCGAAGGCAAGTGAAATCACTTCTAGTTTTTCCAGTCTTTTGAGCTTTTTTTAGTGTGGAAATCTTTTCAGCATGTGAACACCTAAAATATTTGTTTCCAGCTGTGAAATCAGGCTGATTCTCGTATTGATCTTTCTCTTCAATGTCATTGAGTACTTCTTTCTCTTTTTTCAACACCAGGTCTAAGGTAAAAAAACAAACAAAAGTTATCCCCAGTTTAATGCCACAATACAACAAACATCAAAACATTTAGGTAATGCATAAAAATCAACAACGTGTAGAGTATGCTTGATCCTGCACCAGAGGTGTCCAAACCTGCTCTGAAGGACCACTGTCCTACTTGTCCCAATAAACCTGCCAGAAACTCTCAACTCAGGCCCTTGAAACCCCCTTTCCTTCAGAGTCTAGCTCCAACCCTAATGATCAAACACACCTGAACATGCTAATCAAGGTCTTCTGTATTATTTGAAAGCTGAAGAGTAGAAAGCTCTATTTGAACGCTTGAGTTTGCAGAAAAGTGGACATTGAGGGCTAGAGTTTAATTATTTATTTAACCAGGAAAGAGGACTCACTGAGATAAAAATCTCTTTTACAGGTGTGTCCTGGCCAAGATAGGCAGCTGAGTTTACATAGACAATTTTACATTGAAGTTACAACACACAAACATAAACAAACATCATTTCATAGATATAAAAACATGCATCTGATTAGAAACATTTACACACCATTAAATTACTCTGATGATTGTGTAATAAATATTTGAAGTGACCACAAGATACTAAATTTTTTAACTTTATAGGGCAATTTCTGTTTAATGAGACCGCAAAGATAAGAGGGCAAATAACCCAATATAGCTTTGTAAATCAAGAGATAACAATGCTTTTGCCTTCTGATATTCAACGGCGACCAACCAACCATTTTGTATAGGTCACAATGGTGTGTTGAAAATCTACAGCCAGCTATAAATCTAAGAGCACCATGGTACAGAGCATCCAAAGAAACAAGAAGATAAGAGGGCACATGCTGATACACTACATCCCCGTAGTCAAGAACTGTTAAAAAGCTAGCAGATACTAGTTTCTTCCTCGCATTAAATGAAAAACATGACTTGTTTCTAAAATAAAATCCACATTTTTCTTAAGTTTTTGCCTCAGATGTTTGATATGTGAACCAAAAACGTAATGTATTATCGATAATAATACCAAGGTATTTGTACTCTGATACTGATGTATTTAGACTACCCTGAAAAGTCAGAAGAGAAATTGAATTTTCAGCAGAAATTTGCTGAGTTCGACAATAACATACATTTAGTTTTTTTCTCATTTAAGACCAGCTTCAAGGCACAAAACATTTTTTGGATTATATCGAAAGCAGACTGTAAAAAGGCTACAGATTGTTGCTTAGAGGGAGCTGAACAATATATAATAGTGTCATCAGCGTAAAAATGGAACCTTGTATTTTCAATATTAAAATCTAAACAATTTATATATATGGTGAACAATAGTGGTCCTAGCACAGATCCTTGAGGGACTCCCCTAACGACCTCTAATGGATCTGACCGAATACCTTCCATCTGGACACATTGGGATCTTCCCCTTAATAAGAGCTAAACCACAAGATAACATTTTATGATAGTCCTACTGATCGAAGCCTTTTTAGTAACATGTCATGCTCCTCAGTGTCGAAGGCCTTTGATAAGTCGAAAAAAAGACATGCACAGTGTTTCTTGTCATCTAAGGACTCCACTATATCATTCAAAACTTTTAAAACGGCTGTAGATGTACTGTATCCTTCACGGAAACCGGATTGGTTAGTAGACAGAATATTATGAGTATATAAATACTTTGTCAATTGCAACTAATTTTTCCAAGATTTTCGAGATAGTACACAGTTTAGATATAGGTCTATAATTGTCCATTAAAGAAGGATCACCCCCTTTGGACAAAGGAACGACGAATGCTGACTTCCAGATCATTGGAATTTTGTTTGTTAATAAAGAAAGGTTAAACAAATACGTCAGTGAGGGTGAAATAAGATCAGCCGCTAATTTTAAAAACAATGGAGCAATATCGTCAGGACCTGGCGATTTATTTACATCCAGTTCCTTTAAAGCAGAACAGACGTCAGAGCAAGTAATTTGTTCAAAAGCAAACTCATTTTGCCATAGATTACGTTCTGCTTCAAGAAAATCTCAATTAGAATGTGTATAACTATTTGTTTGAATTAAAGACCCTGATTCTATAAAATTTGTATTAAAACTATTAAGCATTTGCTTTTTATCTACGATTTTAATAGAATCTTTAATAATACTGGAAGGAAGGTCTGTAGTTTTATTACCAGTTAAGAGCTTAATATCCCCCCAAAACTTCCTAGAGTTTGTTGAATTATCAAGGAAATAATCTGATTTAGCCTTTCTGGTCGCCACCGTGCATTTATTTCGAAGCTGTCTAAAGTGCAGCCTATCAGAACTTTGATTTGTTTGTCTAGCCTTAGCCCATGCAGCATCACGTTCTTGAATGAGATCACGTAATGCAATCGAAAACCACGGATTATCACGACATTTAACTCTAGTTTTTTTATGGGTGCGTGCTTATTAATAATTAGCATAAAATTGTCATAAAAATATTCCCATGCGCAATCAACATACGGTATTAGAATAATTTTGTTCCAATCAATTTGAACAAGATCGTATAAGAATGCTTGTTCATAGAAATATTTCATGAAACGTCTCGTAATAATTTTTGGATTTTGCTGAGTTAACTTCATGTTTCTAACTACTGCACCAAAACAGTGGTCACTAATATCATTGGCAAATACAGAAACTGACGAGTATTTATGTGGGACATTTGTAATAAGATCTATTAATGTAGATTTTTCCATAGATTTCGAGTTAGGCCTAGTTGGTGAATCTACTAATTGAAAAAGATTTAGATTATCACAAAGCACTTTTAATTGATCGGATATTGTATGCATCCAATTTAAGTTAAAATCACCTAATAAGACCAGTTCTTTATAATTTAAAGAAGCCGACAAATTCATTACTAAATGCAAAGTACAACTAGTTGCCCGACGGAGGTCTGTAACAACCAGCTATGGTGAGCTGCACATTATTAGACACAGATAAATTTAGAGCCAATAATTCATATTGCTTAGCTATGGAAGTTGAAAGTAGTAATGTCGTCTCAAAATGTTCTTTGACATAAATTGCCACCCCTCCACCCCTTTTTGATCTATCAGCTCTAAAACCCTTGTATCCAGAAATACTAATTTCTTTGTCTGAGATCGATTTATTTAACCAAGATTCAGATATAACTATGACATACGCATTTGTATTTCTTGCCCAAATATATACCATATCTAATTTTGGCAACAGACTATGAACATTTAGATGAATAAAACCCAGTCCTGACCTGGATTTTAGTTCAGTCGGAGTAGTAAAATTTGAAGCAGCATAAGGTCCTGGGTTAGACAATACATTCCCAGACATTAATAACAATAAAACTATTAGGCACCTTCGTTTGACTAGATTACTCACTCTAATTCTAAAAATCAGCCGACAATTATAAATATTAATAATACAATAATTCTCTTCCCTGGTTAAAGCACATCTTGTAAGATCAAAATACATAGTATTTAAGGGATACAACAACCGATAATATTGTTCAGAGGAGACAATGTTAGTAGACAGTCCATAGAGAGTCAAATTTGTTTTTAAATTTACAGATGAATTGCACAACAATGGTAGAGCACCAGAAAAATACCCATGGCCGCTGATGTAAACTTGGTACGGTGTCCAACAAAAAGAGCTCAGAAAGAGCACACATCCAACGGTTACACACCACATTTTTCACCGAGTAATCTATAGCCACAGGGTCCATGTAATTCCGTACAAGTGCAAGTGGAAGCACGTACCGAAACTCCTTTGTACTTGAGCAGGTTCACCAACCAACGCCCAAATTGCGGGACCGAGCAACCAGTTCTCAGGACTCAGATCGTTCCAAAAATGAAAGCAAATGCTGCTCTCCTTCGTGCACGTGCTGTTTCACAAGTGGCTGCAACTACGAAGCTGTTTTTCCGCTGTCAAGCCCGTGGATGCAAGGTTGACAAACTCCTTTGCGCATGACCAGGATCCCCAGCACACCGTCGAAAAAAGCCAAGTTGCAAAATAAAACAGCCAATTCTAGATAAAGATAGGGAACAGTACCAATAAAGCAACAGCAAAACAAGCCTTTGTTAAAAATGTGAATGTGAAGTGAAGTGACATTCAGCCAAGTATGGTGACCCATACTCAGAATTTGTGCTCTGCATTTAACCCATCCGAAATGCACACACACAGAGCAGTGAACACACACACACTGTGAACACACACCCGAAGCAGTGTTCATCATTTATGCTGCGGCGCCCGGGGAGCAGTTGGGGGTTCGATGCCTTGCTCAAGGACACCTAAGTCGTGGTATTGAAGGTGGAGAGAGAGCTGTTCATGCACTCCCCCCACCCACAATTCCTGCCGGCCCGGGACTAGAACTCACAACCCTTCGATTGGGAGTCCAACCCTCTAACCATTAGGCCACGACTTCCCCAGGCCTCGAGTCCGAAGTTTACAAAGACGTCTAAGGATAGACCACTGTTCTCCTTCACATGCGGGCTGCTTTCCCTCGCTGCCAGGCCCATAGAATTTGTGCTGAGTCCCAAGCACACGTTGGTCAACCGAAATGTACTATAATAAAAACGTTTGCGGAGGTTGAAATAATTTGTTTGTTGTATCTGTAGTCCATTCAAACATTTAAAACAGAAAATATAAAACATACAATAATAAAGAACGAAGAATAAAAACAGACGCTGATAAACGCAGACGCTGATAAACTAACAAGCTGCCATCTTGGAGTGATGGCCTCTGAGGTGGTCATGCTGCTCTTTCTTTAGGCAGCCCTCTACATTGTGAGTAAATCACTCGCATGTGCAACTAAAACTTAACTCTGGGCGACTAAATGATGTCTTATATTAACCAATGACTAATAAATTCTTGGATTTTACTTGCTAGTGTGTGAGTTGGAGGCTAAGTATAAGTTTAGCACAGATATATTTTTACTCGCTGAACATTCAGACGGAGTGCTTCAGAGTTTCATTCTCAGTCAAGCGATCTGTGATATTTCTCAGTTTCTCAATGGATGTGCAGAATACCTTTATTTGACATACCGTGAACTGCAGTTTATCGGCGCACGACTTGCCGTCGCTTTGGTTGAGAGAAGAGAGAGCGAGAATATATTTTTTGTTGTATTTTCCAGTCAAAATATGGGGTTCCTATGGATTTTTTCAGCTTTTAAGAACTGCGGCTTTCTTTGGTAGTGGGCAGACCTAATGCACAAATGGCAATCTCATTTTCTGGTGCTCACCTATTATCGTCTCTGTTTTGATTTCAGTGAATCAGTTCGAGCAAACGTACACAATCTGATTAATATTCATGAATCCAGCAGCTCCTTAGGCGTTTTGTACTGTTATTATTAGTAGAACTTGTATCATCATCATCATCATCATCATCTTATCAGTATTATTGACTCTCAACTAATCCCCATCAACCTATAGGATACGACACCTTCCTAATCATCCATATATGGTCCTTCAGTATTTTTAGCAGTTTTCACATTGCTCAGTGGCTAATTAAATGGCGATTTCAGCAGGCAAAACACTATCATCACTTGGAATTGGGAATTTAGTAAATGGAATTTGTTTCCCCAATGGACTCAACTCCGATGAATTCACCACATTTATCATTAAGCTGCCTGATTCGGAAATGATCGAGTTAGCACTACTTCATGCATCACTACATTATTGAAATGGACTCCACGAGTTATGTGACTGACTCAAGAACAAGTTCAGATGAGAACTTCATACCCAGTTGATATCAAGATATCAAGCATTCATGTGACAGCTGCTGTTTCACTCTTTCGAACAAGCTACGTTCCTTCTCCTAACCCTAACTTCTCAGGTTATTGGGGACATGCATGGTTATCTGCGCTGCTTAAACTGTTAGAAATTGATATAATTTTCCAAAATCAGAATAAGCTTTATTGCTATGTGTGTTTACACATACGAGAAATTTGCTTTCGTGACATAAGCTTCCGCAGTGCAACAGAATGACAGCAACAGAACAACAAACACGTAATAAAAGAATAAAAAGTATGAATAAGTAGGTAAGGAATATTTATATACAAACTGACAATTGTATGTGCAGGTATATAACAATAGGCAGTTTTGTATGTACAGGTATATTATGTGCAAATTTGAAGTGTAGACGAAGTATGTGGGTGAGATAAATAAGTATATGTGTATATAAATATAAAGTGTAGTGTAGTGTGTTCCACAGTTATTTTCAAGTGTTCATGAGATGGATTGCAAGAGGGAAGAAACTGGTCCTGTGTCTGGTTGTTCTGGTGCTCAGAGCTCTGTAGCGTAGACCAGATGGCAACGGTTCAGAGAGGGAGTGTGCTGGATGTGAGGGGTCCAGAGTGATTTTGCCAGCCCTTCTAGGGCCTGTACCATGATGGTAGCTGAACAAATTCAGAGTTACAGGATTAGTTTTGAGTTGACAAAACCAAACCTCTCCAATCCGGCTTTGTTGGTACCATGATGCTGTTCATCAACTTTCTTTGTCAATTCAGGCTTTGATCCTGAGTTTGTGGAGCGTGTGCACAGGAATGTGTGACATCACTGGCGAACAGCCAATCATGAGCCTTGCAACACAAAGCAAGATTGATTTACTTCTCGTGAGAGACCCAGCGAGATTCAAAACTAAAGGTTAAAGGTTTTGCTAAAGGTTAAGAGATTGAAGATTATGACAAATTTAAATGTCATATGAAAAATGAAGGAGGACTAATAAAATAAATGATCTTGCTCCATCAGTGTAGTCACAAGTGGAACTTGTTAACTTAGTTTATACATTTGAAAAAATATAGTGATAGAGACTTGAACATGTAAGGTCAGATTTGTATTTTTTAAAATAGTTCAATCTTTTGATACTACAGCTTATTTATATTACATTATATCTATACATTAATATTTATTTAAAATAAGTTATAATAACTGTTAAACTAAAATTGCTTGTGTGTAAGAGATAAATAATAATATGAATCACAATAATTATATAAATCATAAAATGACTTCGATATTATCATTAAAGCCAGACTTCTATTTTTTTTTTTTTTTAAGCATAAGTGACCTTTAATTTGGAGCAAGATAAACTGGAGTGACTTTGTGTCAGACATGTGTCACTTCTCTCACATCTGATTGGTTCACCTTCAGTCTGAGATCTCTAACCCAGAACATAATCTGCCCCGGAGCAGGTTAGCCGTGCAGCGTAAGATACCATGGCAACGAACACCGAGTAAAGCCGAGCTACTTTCATAGTACCTAAAACCCAGAGTTGGCGGAAACAAAGCTGAAACATAGCTGACTAGCCACCTAATCCAGCTTCATGGTACAGGCCCCTGCTCACTCTGGATAAGTACAGTTCTTGAATAGAAGGGAGAGTTGAACCGATGATTCGCTCAGCAGTTCGGACTACCCTCTGTAGTCTTCTGAGGTCAGATTTAGAGGCTGAGCTGAACCAGACAGTTACTGAAGTGCAGAGGATGGATTCAATGATGGTGGAGTAGAACTGTTTCAGCAGCTCCTGTGGCAGGTTAAACTTCCTCAGATGGTGAAGGAAGTACAACCTCTGCTGGGCCTTTTTCACAATGGAGTCAATGTGAATGTCCCACTTCAGGTCCTGAGAGATAGTGGTGCCCAGGAACCTGAATGACTCCACTGCAGTCACAGTGCTGTTCATGATGGTGAGTGGGGGGAGTGCAGGGGGGTTTCTCCTGAAGTCACCGTCCTGAATGAGGTCGATGAGTGTGGTGTCGTCTGCAAACTTCAGGAGCTTGACAGAGGGGTCCTTAGATGTGCAATCGTTGGTGTAGAGGGAGAAGAGCAGAGGGGAGAGAACACAGCCCTGGGGAGCTCCGGTGCTGATTGTACGGGTGCTGGATGTGTATTTTCCCAAACTCACTAGCTGCTGCCTGTCTGTCAGGAAGCTGTTGATCCACTGACAGACGGAGGTGGGCACGGAGAGCTGATTTAGTTTGGGCAGGAGGAGGTTTGGGATGATCGTGTTGAAGGCCGAGCTGAAGTCCACAAACAGGATCCTCACATAAGTCCCCGGTCTGTCTAGGTGTTGCAGAACATAATGCAGTCCAATGTTTACTGCATCGTCCACAGACCTGTTTGCTCTGTAGGCAAACTGAAGAGGATCCAGCAAGGGCCCAGTGATGTCCTTCAGGTGGGCCAGCACCAGTTTCTCAAATGACTTCATGACTACAGACGTTAGAGCCACAGGCCTTTAGTCATTTAGTCCTGTAATTTTGGGTTTCTTAGGGATGGGGATGATGGTGGAGCGTTTGAAGCATGAAGGGACTTCGCACAGCTCCAGCGATCTGTTGAAGATCTGTGTGAAGATGGGGGCCAGCTGGTCAGCACAGGATTTTAGACAGGCTGGTGTAACACAATCTGGGCCTGGTGCTTTTTCCTTTTCTGCTTCCGGAAGACCTGGCGCACCGCATCCTCTCTGATCTGAATTGCAGGTGCCCCACCTGAGAGGGGGGATGCAGGAGGTGTGAATGGTGAGAGTGCTTGATTGGAGAGGTGTTCAGGATGGGTTGCAGGAGCTGTTAATGGTGTGAACGGTAGTTTGGAGAGGCATTCAGGGCTGGTTGCAGGAGTTGTGAATGGTGTGAATGGTTGTATGGGGAGGCGTTCAGGGCAGGTGATGGGTGTTCTTTCAAACCTGCAGTAAAACTCGTTCAGATCGTCTGCCAGTTGTTGATTCTCTACAGTGCTGGGGGGTGGTGTCTTGTAATTGGTGATCTTCTTTAGACTTTTCCACACTGATGCGGAGTCGTTGGAAGTGAACTGAGTCCTTATTTTTTCAGAATAATTCCTCTTTGCCACTTTGATCTCCTTTTCCAATGTGTATTTAGCCTGTTTATACAAGACATTGTCCCCCTTCCCGTAAGCATCTTCTTTGGCCTGACGGAGATGTCTGAGTTTTGTAGTGAACCACGGTTTGTCATTGTTGTAAATTAGTTGAGTTTTTGTAGGAATACACATATCCTCACAGAAACTGATATATGATGTTACGGTCTCTGTGAGTTCATCCAGATCGGTGGCAGCAGCTTCAAAAACACTCCAATCAGTGAGGTCAAAACAAGATTGTAAATCCTGCTCTGCTTCATTAGTCCATCTTTTTACTGTCCTTACTACAGGTTTAGCTGATTTTAGTTTCTGCCTGTAGGACGGTATAAGATGAACCAGAAGGTGATCAGAACGTCCCAAAGCTGCTCGTGGAACAGAGTGAAATGCATCCTTTATTGTGGTGTAACAGTGATCCAATATATTACTGTCTCTGGTGGGACATGTAACATGCTGTCTGTATTTTGGCAGTTCACGGGACAGATTGGCTTTATTAAAGTCCCCGAGAATGATTAAAACAGAGTCCGGGCGTTGTTGTTCTGTCTCTGTGATCTGATCAGCGAGTTTCTGTAAAGCTGAGCTCACATGCGCTTGAGGAGGGATGTAAACACTGACCAGAATAAACGAGTGAAACTCCCGCGGCGAATAGAATGGCTGGCAGTTAATGAAGAGTGTTTTTAGATCTGAACAGCATGTCTTCTTTAACACTATTGTCCTTGTTCCCCATTGATTCTGCGTCGCGATCCGCTCTGAACAGCTGAAAGCCCGGCAGATGGAGCACGCTGTCTGGAATGGCGTCGTTTAACCAAGCTTCCGTGAAACACAGAGCAGAGGAGTGTGAGAAATCCTTATTTGTCCGGGACCTGTTCTGACTGCTGAAAGGATTATTGGTGCTCCCCTGCCCACCCTTCAAGAACTGTATACATCCAGAGTGAGGAAAAGGGCTCAGAAAATCACTCTGGATCCCTCACATCCAAGTCACCCCATCTTTGAACTTTTGCCATCTGGCCGGCGTCTCAGAGCCGCAAACACCAGAACAGCAAGGCACAAGAACAGTTTCTTCCCCCAGGCAATCTACCTCATGATTAGTTAAATGTTCCCTACTTATGCTTATGCAATAAAAATTTGGAATATCCTTATATTTATTTGTTATCCCTCCATCCTAGTACATCCCTGGATCTTACTCAATCCTATTCCATTATCATTTATAGCACAATTGTTTATACACTTATTTATATGACATTTGTTTTTTTATTTTATTTATTTGTTTTTTCTGTGTGTTGTTGTATCTGTGTACTGGAAGCTTATGTGACTAAAACAAATTCCTTGTATGCGCAAGCATACTTGGCAATAAAGCTCTTTCTGATTCTGAGAGCAGAAGGAGTTTGTCTGTTTTGTTGGGTAGAGAGCGGAGATTTGTCAGATGGATTCTAGGCAACAGTGCTCGAAATACGCATTTTCTGAGTTTCACAAGCGCCCCAGCTCTCTTTCCCCATCTTCGTGTCCTGAAGCGCGTGATCAGCGCAGCTGCTCCGCCGACAAAAATGTCCAGCAAAACATTAGAATAGTCAAAAACCGGAGATATATCTGGAGGTGTGTGGTGCCGAATGTCCAGCAATTTGTCCCTGGTGAAACTGATTGCAGGAATATAACTAAAGACAGGACAAACTAACAAAAACACAACAGCAACAACAACTGCAGTGCACGTCACGGAGGCAGCCATCCTGTATCGGCACCAGCAGAATAATTACCATACATTTTTACAATGCAGGATTTTTACAATACATTTTACAACAACGCATTGTATTCATGTTTTTATTGTAAATGCAAATGCATCATAGGAAACTAAGGGACAGTCCTATAATATTATTGTAGCCACCACATAGCACTTGTGGGATAGCATTCAAATGGGTACTTTCCCAGCTAATAGAATTTTGTTATAAGAACATTCTCCAAATATTCAGTGTTGGTTCTGGGAACATACAAAATGTCCAGTTTTCTTGACGTTAGAGGAATGTTTTTAAAAGGTATGATGTTCCTCAATTGTTCTTTCAACTTTATTTTGATTTAAAATTCAACATTCTAGAAACGTTGATTTGTAACATTCCAAGAACGTTAGTAGAATGTTATTTAAAGGTTATCATGATGTTCCTGAAACATTCATTCATTCAAACACCTGCTGTGAACAAGCTCTGAAAGAAAGAGACATAAGAACACAAACTACAACTTTCTTCAGACACAGCCTTAGATGAACGGAAGATAAAAGACTCTCAAGATCTGATTAAAAAAACATAACAAACAGCATTACCAGCTTCAATTATTACTAACCAGATTGACTTTATTTCTGTCACACGTCTACAGAAGTTCGTATTGAGAATTTACGGAGGTTTAGATGTTGACGTCTTATTGAAAATGTTTTGTTTGAGATCACCATCATGGAGATCAGTGTTTGATTCAGTTGGGCTTTTGAGCCTCGACTTTTGTTGTGTTGCTTGTTTTGCAGCAATTGCAGCTGTTTTCAGAAAACATTTCTGCGCTGATAATGCAGATCAACAAGACTGCTATAATAACAGACAAATAACTGCATTTAAGAGATTTAAATAACTTGCATAAAAAATAATAATCTGAAACACTGTGTTTCATATGTTTATGTTTAGGAGTGTGTAAATATTGTCCTTGTTAACTTTTTGTTTAAAACATGTTTTGTGTTAATTATACACTCACATCAACATTTGGTGTATGAAACATAACAATGGTGACATACTTCATGCCAGCATACAAACACAGTCATGGCTGCCAGCATGCATTGCTGCAATTATTATATTTTTTTTAATATGTCACCATTGTTGAGGATTGTATGACAGCAATACAAAACACAGTATTTTGTTGTAATAATGCTACTATAAATCACAGTACTTTATTGTATATATATATATATATATATATATATATATATATATAAAATCCTGTCTATTACTTGATGTAAATTCATGGCAATTAGTTGCCAGAAATTTCCTGTAAAACTACAATAAATTTTTACCAGTGTAGGCTTGTTTTTCCGGGCAGCTATGGAGTTTCACAAGCTTTTTGTGTTTTTTTTCAAGGTCCATTCTGACACTGGATTTGCACATCGTTTGATACTGAAAGATTTGGCAGTCCCAGTGATAAAAGATCCCCGTCATGACTAGGAGCTGTAAAGTGCATCAAAGGTGGGGTAAGCGATTTTTCAAAAACGCTTTAGAAAACTGATTAGGGCCGAGTAGGAAAACAAACTTGTATCTCAGCAGTAAGGGGCGTGCATTAGCCGAGCCGAGCTACAGAAAGATAGAGATGAAGGATAAAAACAAAAGAGGAAAACTTCTGCAAACCAAAAGAAGGCTTAAGGCAAGAAGTAGGACCCATGTAAATATTGGATCAGCTTTCCAGCACTGGAGAGAACTCAATGAGCGGAAAGGCCTGCAATCGAACGCCAAGATCTATGGTATGTGCATCTCTATTTATTCATGGTGTAGACAGCATCACTGATTATAATGAGTTCTATAGTATTTTGTTCACAGTCTGCTCGTCACTCCACGGATGAGAGGGGCAGGGTCAGCAAGAGTAGGGGTCGGAGAAAAAAAAAAAAAAAAATTATGCATCACGATTCTCTCTCCAACGATTCTGGATCCATTCTGAGAATTTCAGAATCAATTCTGACCTTAGATTTTAACCAGATGCACAATGACGCTGAGTTTGCTTCAGAAACACCTGTACCCTGCTTGCTTCCACATCCTCACACACTTACACCACTCAAACCTTCGGCAAAATAATCTTTCATAAAGTTTGGAAAAGTTGAAGTGAATTAAAAAGACATTCGCAGGCTTCATTACACACATTCATTTTTCTACCCCTGAACCAAAAAATGAAAATTTAAGCTGAAATCTCGTTTTTCATAAAAAAAAATAAAAAAAATAAACGAAAAAAAAGGATCCTTTTTCTCATTGTTCTACTTTCAATATGAAATAAAATAATGAATGAACGAATGATACACGGATTAATATTACACAAATTTGTTTAGACAACTTCTGCATTATTTATGACTTTTTCTTAATTTAATGTGTGACGTGTTAATAAAAAATGACCAACATGAAGCAAGGATCTTCACAGGTAGCCAGTGTTAGTGTTTAGGTGCGTTGGACTTGAAGCACGACTACAGACGGCGATCAGTGAGAGTCTGCGATGGATTAATGCACAGGCTACTGGGTGTTTGTCCAGGGCACTAGAACAGCAGGGGGCCCTGGCAAACCTACCCTATGAGTGTTTTGTTTTTCAGAATTATTTTATTTTAAATTCAATAAAATAGCATTGAATACTGTGAAATAGTGTGATTTGTTTTTGCAATTGAAGTATTAATTGTGGTTAAAAAAATAAATAAATAAAAAAAAGATATGTTTTTAAGCATTGCTGCGATGTTGAGAGGGACAGCTAGAGGAGAGTAAAAATCAGTGTGTAATATGAAGAAGTCACGGGTAGAAGTCAAAATGAGTTTAAAACATACCAAGTGGATCAACGAAAAGAAAATAAAAAAATATGCAAAGAAGCAAGAGAAGCTCAGTTCTGTCAGGAATCAGACTTCTGTGGCTCTCTCCGATGACCACCGGAGGGCACCCTCACCTGAATATTAACATTCACCCCGGACTCCATTTCCCATAATCCCATACTGGACTGATTACCTGCACAGGTGTTGCTCATCATGGGCTTTTTTGACCAGCGTTCACACTCACACACTGTGAAGTCTTGTTTTGCCCGGCTGAGAGCTCTTTCTGAGTGTGGACTGGTTGACTATTCTGATTCTCTGCCTCCTACCCTTGTGATCTTGTTACCTGGAACTCTGATTGTTTGCTGATTGCACCGACTCCTGTCTCCGCTTTGCCTAACACTGTTGATTGACCATTGCCTGTTGTTAACCTTTATTCACTCAATAAAGAGCTCCAAATGGATCCACAAGCTTCTGACCGATCATTACAAGCTCCTACATAAGGTGCCGACAATCTCCAGCTTCTTTAAAAGCAATGCAAACACACCTGATGACATCGTTCTTTCTGATGCTTCAAGTGAAGATGGCGCTAGCACAAGTAACCGTGATAGCAGTGATTGTGAGCCGGCCTGTTAGCAGAAGTCTTCTTAAATCAGGAGGATAACGAACATAGTAAGAATAAAAAAAGATGATGACCCAGCATTGTGGGGAGATCTTAAAAGTGATTCGGTGAAAATTACTTTAATTAACAGAGGGGCTGCCGCTTTCCATAACCGAATCTCAAAATATACATCTTCCCTAAGGGATTGTGGTCTGGGTGGTAAGATTCGCTCCCTTACCAATGATTTATTACACACTCGCTTACCAAATGGCCAGATTGTTTCACGAGAGTGGCTTCTATACTCCCCATCAACAGGACAGGTTTTCTCGTCCAAACGACATGCCTTTATAGATGGATTTAGTGACTGGAAACTAGAGGACGACCGATGTATTGGTTTTGCCAATTAATCTGCATTGATAGTTATAGGATATCAGCAAAAATCCACGCAGATAGTTTTCCAGGTTGCGTCTGTTGCTGAAGCCGCTAAGAAGGGTCTGTTTTCATTATACAGTGCGAGAGCGGCCTCTAGTGGCTGGAATCACTGACAGCACCTGCTATTTGTGTAGACACGTGACGCTTCACACTGAACAGAACGATAATCTTCAGACCACGATTTAAATGCAGCCGACAGAAAATCCTGCTGCGCCACAGCGCGCCATTCAAAGTTTTCCAATAAATTACATTATATTCACCCCGAATCATTGTTAATGTGCATATTGAATTGTATATTGACATTTTCATCGTTTGTCTTTCTGTGGCTCTAATAAAGTCTGTATGTTTAATTTAGAGCTTTATGTTATTATAGCTAGTTCAATCGTATGTGTCCTACAGAAGTTTGTGTCCTCTGCAAGTGAACGACACCTTGTGGTGCCATCCCAAAGAAATTCAAAATCACTCTCACGGACCTTTTCCTGGACTGTCCCAGCTGGACGAATAACCTCCCAATCTCAATTCGTACAGCTGAGTCAATGTAATGTAAATATAATATAGATCGCTCTTTCCTTTTGCTCCGTTTTTTTTTAACGCTGAACTTCAAACTTAACTGTGCCTCATTGTTCATTCTTGAAGTAAATTTGTGTCTGTTTGGTGATTAAATGAACTGTTTTAGACCGCTGCTGGAGTTTTCCAGGGTGTGATACCGGTGAGTTCTCCTAGACTCAGCGCTGCTCTTTTATTTTGATTAGATAATCATTAAGTGTTCAAAAATAGAAGCAGTTAAAGTGTGAGAGTATACGTTGTGCTGTAAACACATGAACAACATCTCCAGAAGTGCTCTGAGAGAGCTTTCATGAGATTCTGACCATTTGATTTGAGTAAAACTAGACTCATATCACATACACAGAACTGTAAAAGTATTCACGGCAACCCGTCAAAATAAAAGTCCGGTCTATTTTTCAGTAGAAGGTACATAACCTACTACTACTACTACTACTACTACTACTACTACTACTAAAATGAAACAAACATTATTTTTTAAGGAATAATCACACAACATTTCTTCCATGTTTTAATTTTAATAGTAAATCCCTTTTGTTTGACAAAAAAAGGTTTGCTTAATTTTCAGTAATTAAAAGATAAATGAAATTAATGTTTCATGCCTTGATTTGATAACCAGAAAATGTTAAATACACAACACTGAATTTTTGAGAGGGAAAAAATCATAAAGCTTCTTTAAGAAAAAAAAAAACAATTATCAATTAAGTTGTTTTATTCATTTATATAATTAGACATGCTAAAAATATAAATATGGTGAGGAAAATAATTAAACATTTTATGCCCTGAATGTATTTTTGTTAAAACTTTTATTAAATTGATGTGAAAATGTATTAGTTTCATGGTTTTAATTAATCAGACTTGCTTTTTGATTAATAAACTTTAACTATTAAAACGGAGTGCAGAAAAATTAAAACAGAAAAAAACTGAATCCAGAAAATAAATCAAACAGAAATAACAGAATTTGGAAAAAAATAAAACTGAATTTGTGGTAATTTCTAAATTTACTATTGCTATTATTATTATTATTATTACTACTACTACTACTACTAGTATGATTCAGTACTGTTTTTTTTATTTTTAATAAAGCACTATTTTAGTTTTTGTTCAGTATCCATTTTAAAAACTATCGATTAATTAATCGATATCTGCCAGTGTGGTTCAACCTAGCTATCGGTATCGGCAAAATCATGTGATGGAACGATTCATAGGTTTCCAGCACTTTTCAGGTCACACGGGTGAGAGTTTGTGTGATTGCATCATTAAAATGGTAAATGACCTTGGCTTGGACATGCCAATCGTATGATAACGTGAGTAATATGTCTGGCAGGTACAATGGCACACTTAACACACTTAACACAGATAAATGTGCTGATCCATTACATACCTTGTGCTGCTCACTCATTGAATTTAGCAGGTGTAAACAGTGTACACAGCAGCCCAGAGGTCATACAGTAGGCATCTTTAGTTTGTTACAGTCATTGTATTCATTCTGTTCTGCCTCTACTCGCCGATGGGGAACAGTATTCGCAAAGTCAAACTTAACACTTAAACATTTGTCTGATACTCGGTGGAGCTCTAAGGCAGATTCAGCCAAATCTCTTTGGAAAAATGACTTTAGTATAAGAGAGGCCTTAAACAGTATAGCTGAAGATGAGAGTGAAAGAAGGGAAACAAACAACGAAGCATCGGGACTACGGGCAATGATGGACAAACTAGAAACTGAATTTATGGTGCCGTTCTGGAATACTATACTTGAACGATTCCACGCGACGAGTGTGTGTCCGTGAAAAAGTGATATGGCCCTTCTGACAGCGGTGCGACTGCTTGAATCATTGCATGAGTTTGTATCAGCTCAGCGCGAGCTATTTGAACATGTTGAGAGGAGCGCTTTAAGTGTGCCTGGTGTATGCCAGTCTTATAAGCATGAGGAACACCGAATCAAGAAAAGAACAACTTTTGCTGACGAGACCACAGCTGGTGATGTGGGTCCTAGTGGAAGCCACACATTTAAAGTTACCAATGACAATCCTGTCAGTTGCTTTGATCACAGACTGGATGCCTATAAACACATCAATAGTCTCTTTGCAGAATCTGACAGCAACATTACTACAGGAGCCCATAACCTTTCTTCTGCTGACCCTGATGACTTGAACAGCTGTCTTGCTGATGAGCTGATTCAGTTCAGATCTTTCATTTCAATGGAGCCGGACAGATCACCATCAAAGACGATGAAAACAGTTATAGATTATGGACTACCATTGGTTTTCCCCAATGTGTGTGTTGCCCTTAAGATATTTCTCACCCTGTCAGTCAGCAACTGTGAAGAAGTACGTTCATTTGCTCTCATGGCAAGAGAAAAAATATGAACTTAGAAGCGAAATGTGTCAAGACGTCTCAATTGTTTGTCTTTAATGGACATTGAATGCGATCTTGTGAGGGAACTGGATTTTGATGATGTTGTGTTGCGGTTTTCTCCCAGGAAATCAACAAAGACATCCCTCAGCTAAGGTAAAACCAACTTTTTTATTAAGTGAACTGCTTTTGGGGATTGATATTGCTTGTTTTCGTAATGCATGGACTTTTAAATGCACGTCTGCTAAATGCAGAAATATAAATGCTAATTATCCACGGACTGTTCCCCTGTAATATGATCAGGAGAGATCGGAAACTTTTTTAGATATTAATTAATACTAGTGAAATACAAATAAATTAGTTATTAAATCAAGTGCCGTCTCAAGTCAGACAACATTTCTACCCAGCATGCACTGCATGAAGTCAGACTGCGATCGGTTTGTGCGGCGCTGCATGAAGTCGAACGCACCTTTTGTCTCGTCATGTGATCTCCACATGTCTGTACACATGCTTCGACACGCTCCATGTCAAATAAAACCACCTTAATTACGATGCTCATATAACATTCTTCAAAAATATCTTTCATTTCTGTAGAGCTGGACATTTGAATATGGATCAAACGGCTGGGTTTAGTTTAGAGAATAAAAACAGACCTGTTTGTTCCTCAGGATCTTGTTTCAGACTGAACACTTCTTCAATCCTGATGTCTTCACTCTCCTCTTTAACAAACGCCATCTTTATCAGTGTGTCACGTCTATCTCAGTCACTACAGCAGGAGTTTTTTGGACACTCAGTTCTGTTTAAGATGAGAGTAACAGAAAGAGAAATAAACCCAGTCTCTTAGTGCGTCTCAATCAGCTCTAGTTCAGTATTCAGTGCACTGATGAGGGAGTCAGTCAGAGTGAGAGCTCATGGACATAAACGAGGACTATAGAATACCCAAGACATGTCACTTGTATAGTTTTGAATGGGGAAAATGCAATGCTGAATCGCAGGAAGCCCCGCCTTCTGAATGAAGGAGCCAATCGCTAATCGGTAAAGTCCAGGCGGCAAGGAAGTCGACCGGAAGTTGAAGTCAGCAGGGTGCTGCCATCTTGTAGCAGAACTTCACTTGCGTTAGCATTCCCATTGACTCCTATTCATTTTGGAATAACTTTACATCTGAGGCGTTTAAAGACTCCGTTTGTCCATCATTTTTTCTAAAGATACACGACAATGTATAAAGGGCTCCATTACCTTCTATGTTACATTATGGCCCCGTATAAACAGTTTTTGTAAAAAATAGGCTAACAATTGCGTCATAACCACTCGGCTCTCTGTCGCATTACCGTACAGACAAGAGACAATACTATACAAAATAATTAATCAGAATACTTACTCCTGCTCACTCACGACAAAGAACTCCCCGCTCAAGCTCGCCGTCTCTGCAAGATTAACGATGGCAGTTTGCACGCACAGCCACTTAGAAGATTTACATCTGTCAGACAGGTTGCTGACATCGTCAAGCTTCGTTTGAGTCTGCGCGTCAGAAACGGAAGTGCTAAAAAACGCTAAAAATGGGCTTTAATTGTCTCAATTGAGTTTCAATGGGGTCGCTGTGTCCATTTATTTTACTGTCTATGGTAAAGTCAGCACTACAGCTACCGTTAGAAGCGTTGCGGTTGCTATAGAAACAGTTAGCATTCCGAGACTGCGCATGCGCACTGGCTGATCTAGCCTGAATAAGCTTTTATAATGCTATTTGAGCAAAATAAACCCCATTTATGACACAGTTGTTATCAGATGTCTTTGGTAAATACAAATATGAAATTTAATCGCAAGTGCTGGCAGCCCGAGATGGCAGCTGAGTGACATGACTTGTCTTAAAAGGACCTGATTACACACTCAAATCATTCATAAAATAACACAGCTTATAATGAAAGTTCACATTTAGGTAGTTATTATGTATATTAGTTAACTAATGATAATGATTTGCTGATCGCATTTAATAGACTACACTAAATGAAAATATTTTATCTTGGCAAGTTTGTGTCAAATTAAACGGTTTTGACTAGCATGTGACGTCAGAGACTAATTTTGTGAATAATTTGATTCATTCATTTGAGTAAAAAAAAAAAAGCTCAGTTTCTCCATGAATAGAGTTCGGGATCGTTACGTCACGTCGCAATGCATTGTGGGAATCGCGGTACGGAAGTAGATGTACTGTATAGTAGCGTATAGTAGGTCATTGTTTTTTGGTCATTAATTTTAAAATGGTTCAGTATTGCTGCATTGTGAACTGCCGTAATCGGTCTCATGATCGACAGGGCAAGCGTCTCGCGAATCATATTAGTTTTCACCATTTTCCTACTTGGAAAAAAACACAAGGAGACTTGGTGTCTGAAATCACCAAGAAGCGTCGGATGGCTTGGGTCGCCGCTGTACGGAGGAAAACCATCACCTTCGATAATATTTCCACATCCATGCTTGTTTGCTCACGGCACTTTCACAAAGGTAAGGTATTATTATCAAAGCTGTGGTCTTTTTGCTTTGTAGTCAACTCCGTTAGCATCGCGATTAGCCGTTAGGCTAACTGATAACTGATATTTTTATGACATGGTCAATAGATTTTCAGCTGCCAGAGTTAACTAGCTAGCTACATTTACATTGAATGTATTAATTTAGCAGTTAACTAAAGTTATGCCGTTCAGATTAAAACAGTATGTACGTTGCTGTGTTTTGGGAGCAAGCTGTTAAATATAAAAATACTGATGTAGCTGTTAGCCAAATCAGCATATCAATTCTCGATTAGCAGTGTCATTTAGTTTATTCATCTAGATTTTGGTGGATAGACTAGGTTAGTGTAATACTGACAGGCTATGGCATAATATGTATCTTACATTTCTAGAAAGCATCAGCCAATAGACACACAAATGCATTTGTAATAAAATAGCTATAGTCTCATCTGCACTAGATCTTAAATCGTATTCTGTTGCTGAAGCTGTAGCTCTGTAACTTAAATGTTAAAATGCTTTATTATTATTAATAGCTTACATATTATTCTATTGCTAGAGCTCTGTAGTTTTATTGTTAATAGCTTAAAGTTATTCCATTGTTGTAAGTCTCTTTGGATTTAAACATCTCTGCCATATGAATACGTGTAAATGTAAATCACACAATTGCTGCCAACTACACAACAGAAAAAAATTTTTTTTTAAATGTTGTTTTCAGGCAAGCCAGCATATGAAATGTTGCAGTGCGACCCTGATTGGGCACCGTCTCTACACCTTGGTCACAAAGGGATCAGTGGAAATCCTGACAGATATCAGCGGAGGATTCAACGGCAGCAAGCTGCAGTTGTGTCACCTTTTACCACACCTTCTGCCGCCACATCTGATGATGCTTGCTGTGTCACACCTGTTGACACATCCAATGACCCACCTGTTGACACACCGATGGCCGATGACACACCCGCTGACTCTGGGGAACAACAAGAGTGCATCTTTTGTGAGCAGAGGCAAGCTGAGATCAACCGTTTGCTAGAGGAAAACAGACAACTGAAAGAAGAGATCTCCAAGAAGAATTTTGATGAGCGCTTCCTTGAAGGCAATGACATAAAGGTGAAATACTACACTGGTCTGCCTTGCTTCGCTGTTTTGATGGGTGTGCTGGCGCAGCTCCTTCCATGCCTACAGACAGGTCGAAAACTTTCACCTTTTCAGATGGTCCTTTTAACTTTGATGCGGCTGAGGCTGAACCTGCCAATTCAACATGTAGCACATCTATTTGGCTTAGACAGGAAGACAGTCTCAGTTACTTTCAGAGACACCATAGCAGTAATGTTTTCACATTTAAGGCCACTGGTGCACTGGCCAGAGAGGCATTGTCTGCGAGGTACCATGCCACATCAGTTTGTGGAGGCTTTTGGGGATCGTGTAGCAGTTATTGTGGACTGTTTCGAGATTGGCATTGAGAGGGCATCCAATCTTAAAGCTAGGGCACAAACATTTTCCCACTACAAGCACAAACACACACTGAAATACCTTATCGGCATTACACCACAGGGAGCAATATCTTTCATTTCAAAAGGGTGGGGTGGTCGCGTGAGTGACAAACAGGTAACAGAGGACAGTGGTATTCTTAATCATCTGCTTCCTGGAGACTTGGTGCTGGCGGATCGTGGGTTTGACATCAGGGACAGCGTTGGACTAATGTGTGCTGAAGTAAAAACACCCGCCTTCACACGAGGCCAATGTCAGTTGGATGCAAAGGACGTGGAAGACACCAGGAAGATAGCGCACCTTAGGGTTCATGTGGAGAGGGTAATTGGTTGTGTTCGTGGAAAGTACTGCATATTGAACGACACAATTCCACTAAGCATGGTGGTTCCCTGTGAAGACGAAAACACGGTCTTACTAGACAAAATTGTGTGCGTGTGCTGTGCTCTGACGAATATGTGCCCCAGTGTTGTTATGAAACCATAATGTATACGGAAAGCTGTACTATTATTTTTGTCATTGTTACTGTTATATTTCTGTATGAAGACTGCTGTTCATATTGTTTAGAAGTTTGGTGAATATATTATTGCAGTTGTTTAGATAATTCACAGTAACAATATATTGTGCAACATGAAATTGATGTACATAGTTATGATGAGACATGTATGGTGTCTCTCTCTCTCTCTCTCTCTCTCTCTCTCTCTCTCTCACTCACACACACACACACACACACACACACACACTACGTTTTCTCTAGTTTTTGGCCAGTAAGGGAGTCAGTTTAGTGTCTGTATTTTGTTTAAAATTTTTCTTTTGACCCAATCCTGAACTTAATTTGCCTTTTGATATATTTGTGCTGACTGTATTTAACAATTTGAACAACTTGTTTCAAAATAATAAAAAAAGAAACAAGAAGTCAGGTGTGACGAATTTATTTGTGTCATTCTCCTGGACCCTAGACCTGGGACGTAACGCACAATAAGAACATGTGTACAGAACATGGATTAGTAAACAATAAGAACAAGTGCAGAAGTGCAGAACAATAAATAATAATAAATCAAAATAATAAAATTTCATTTAAAAGTATGTACAGTATGAACAATAAAAGTTTTTTTTCATAAGGATACGTAGACAATATGTATATAAAAAAAGTTTTTGTTTGTCAGCCGCAACACCTACCAACACACAATAATGCCTAAATATGTCAGCCTGTCTCTGTGCAGGCAGCACAGAGCCATGGTTCACTGGCTGAAGGTGGCTCACTAAGCCCCACACACCGGAGATGGAACCACTGAACTACACAGTTCTCATTGTCACACGCTACCATGTCATCCAATCCTTCAGGACCTCTACAGAGGCACCATAGTTTGTTTTTCTTCTGTAGAGCCCGTTTCCTTGGCCTGGATGTCATAGGGGGATCTGTGCAAGATGTCTCTGACACTCCTGTTAAAGGCTTGGCATGTGGTGTTGTGGAGGCTGCCCTAGTGTAATGGTGAGCCACAAGCTCCGGCAGACACACTTTACGAAAGAACTCCTGTGCTTTAGCTAAACACATGCTCCAAAAGTCCACATCAGGTAAAATTCTAACTACAACACAGTCCATCATAGTCCACACAATAAAGTCACAGAACTTTGACTCAGTCACAAATATTTGTGTTTGCACTTGGCTGTAGTATTGATGTGTCTTTTTCAAGCTAATTTTACCATCAGTTACCTGGAGGTAGAAATTAGTGTCATCCGCACATGCTTGTAGGATGTGGGTGTTGCAGTGCTTAAACGTGCACTTGACTTCCAGACAGCCTTTTCCACAACAAGTGCAGTGGATGAGCCCATCAGGTGAGGCCCCAACTTCTGGAAAGGCTGGATTTAATATGAACCCACATTGCTCCACCTTCAGGTTTTCATGCTGTGGTGACATAATAGTGACATAGGCCTGCCTTGCCTCTTCCTCATGTTCTATCCCCCATCTGATGGCAGCTGTGGTGACTGATTTATTTGGGTAGCAGACGTTCCTCACAGTGGAGATGGCAGGATTGGAAACACTGGTGGACACAATGGCATGGATGTTGGATGCGGTTATCCTACCTGCTCTCAGGGCGTACCAGGCTGGTGATAAGTATTGCCGTTTTGTTTCGGCTTCCACCAGAGCTGCCTGTGCCTCATTTACTGCAGTCATGTCTGCGAGGCCCTCACAGTGCTGTTGGAGGAGAGACAACTCACATCCATACTTGCCTGTATCATGAAGCCGCAGCAAGGACTTTGGCAGTATGCGAGGGGAGACAGGGTCTGTATAATGTTGATAATAGTCCTCCATCCCCGTCAGACAAACAGCCTTGCTGTGTGTGTGCAAAATGCTTAAAAGAGGTGACAGGTCAGAAAGTGTGGGGTTGTGTTCACATGAACTCATGTTACCAGCACGGGTACGAATGCCTGACCTGCCTTTTTCTCCACTGATGCGCCGGTCTAGTTCTTTCCGTTGGGCAGCACCAGAGGAGAAATCAATTTTGTGGGCCACCTCCGCTCGAACCTTGTCCACATTAGAGGGCATCATCCAGTACGCTGGATCATCTGTAACCGTCTTGGTCCCCTGTATCCTCACTGCTGCCTCGATTTTGAACAGCAAAGCCCCAACATGGGTGCAAGACTCAGCAATGCCAGCCATGCATGTGCAGTGCCCATTATCGACCTTGCCACAGGAGCTGAGGATAACCCATGGCTGAAGTGGAGGTTCATTCAGCCGCTGGGAGTGCATAACCTAAAAAAAGGATTGACATAATACAAAAAAAAAGCTTTTTTTTCTGCACAAATAAATACCGACATTTGCAATAATATTTTATTACGTTGATATTCCACTAGGTTAGTTATTAAAATATCCCTTTAAATTGGTTCACCAGCCACCAATCAGGCGAGGCCGACGTCACAACTGGAACGAACTTCAAAATAGGAAGTTAAGCGTCTTGTTTTGGTGAACGGTGTGTTGTGTCTGAGGTGAATGTTCGTCAATATTATACCGGATTACAGAACTACCGGACGAAAACAGTGGATTATTGCACGTATGATAGGTGAGTAATTACTACTTAAGTGTAACAAACCCGCATAGACAAGCTTCATAGCTCGCAGAATCTGACAAGTGTGTGTGTCACCACTGATGCTTAGTTAACGTTAACATTACCTTAGTGCGAACGATTGTTTTCTCCACGTTTAATTTGCAGATCTGCAGATCTTGCACCCATCCATTTGTGAACTGCAGGTGAGCCTCCAGTGACTTGAAATTTTTAAATTGATCGGAGGTGTAAGCGCTCACTCCACAGACCAGGTAGGAGAAAATATCAGGGAAACTGAGGTTTGGTAAACTTTCATAATTATTACACCAAACATTGTGTTCATAGGGATCGATTCCGCCTATAACCTCAATTTTTTTTTAAGTAGCGTTGTTTGGCTTCATTATTAAGTTTGTCCACATATGGTATAGCCAACTTTTTTTTGTCACGTTCCATAACTTTTTCTGGAGACCGGTAGGCTACGCTATTATCTTATTACAAACCGGCTTTGCGTTGCCTCTAAAATGGCCGCCGTTACCCACAATGCACCATTCCATGACGTCTACGCCCGAGCTCTATACATGATAAACTGATTGACTGATACACGGAATGAGATGAGACTCACATTTTGTGTTTACATTACTCGTGTGTGGATGCGCTTTACTCACACACATATCGTTAATAACTTTTACATAAAACATTAATATGTTACAGTAAATATTAAACAATTAAAACTTTAAAGTTGAACAGTTTCTAGACATGAAATGCATGAAACACAAACCTTTCTTGAGTCGAATCATAACAGATGCAGGAGCGCGGCGCATCATCATGACGTCACACCACCACGCCAAAAGAAAAGTCCTGCTCACACGATAGTGTCTATGCATAGAAATGTACATAGAACATGATATAAAAAAGAAATTCAGAATGTAATGTATTATTGAAACATATAATGTATATAGTCAATTATGTGCTGAAAATGTTAGGAAACTACATAAGATTAAAATGCAAATGTGACAAATGTAATAAACAGAAAAAAACGAGTGTATGAGTTCATAGAGTACATTCATTGAGAAACTCTAAAACGTTTCTCTGCACTCTCAAACATTATATATTTTTATATTTTGCATTACACTTCAAATGTCTTGTGTCTTATACAGTTTCAGTACTATATTACAAAACAAGGTCCCACCTTATATTAGGTGTGTTTGTAGTTAAAAAAAAACAATTGTAAAAAAAGGAAATACATTTTAGGTAGAATTTAAAGGCCCACCTAGAGAATAAATTTGCTATTCACTGCGCCTAAAATGTATAATTGCAGAAAAATATATACATTGTATTGAACATTAAAGAGCCACACAGATGGGAAATCAAAAATGACCTGTATCACAGTGTATGATGTAGCTGTCCATCAGTGTAAACAATGTGCAAATAATTAAACCAAAAAGTACACGATTTATAAAGTTATTGGCTTCTAAAGTAAGGAGTCGACTCTGAATCGCTGAAACGAGTCGTTATAGATTTCAAATCTTTTGCCCATCTCTATGTAGCACGTCCTGATTTTGCCAAGTCCGATGTGTTCCTAGGTCAACATATTTTGTTGACCCTGGAACAACATTTTACTCCAAAAATATATTCTTAACCATATCCCTAAACCTAAACCTAACCTTAACCATGAGTAATCCCTAAAATCAGAGGAAATGATAGATGGATGACACTGATGTACAAGCACCAAACACTGATTTTAAGCATAAACTTCACAAAATCTATAAACTGGTTCTTCAAATCTGATTGGTTAATCACAATGTTGTTCCAGGGTCAACAACGATGTTGTCCCAGGAACATGTCTCACTTGGTAAAATCAGGTTAGGCCTCTATGTACGTCACTAGAGCACTTAGCATAATAATCTCCGCCTACCGTCTTCGGAGAAACTGACCTCTGACCTGACCACCCCCCCACACACACAGACAGACGCTCTGGTTGGTGTGAGAGCATCATGTCGAGGAGACAGTGTGTTTTATTTTCACTACAAAAGAATGAAGATCAGAAGAACCAATGGCTAAAATTCATTTTCACCACAATACCAGAGCAGTACAAGAAATCCCTTTTGTTGTGTTCACAACATTTCACTGATGACTGCTTTTCTAATCTCGGTGAGTACAGCAGGATTTTCAAAGCGTTTGGCCATAAAAGAGGGTTCATTACCAACTTTATTTAGACCAACGAGCATCTCCGAATCACAACGCGAAGTATGATTATGAAGTTATGTGTTGGTTTTCTCCCGAGCGTCTTATCAGTATCTGTGCTGTCTGCAGCCTGTCTGTGCTGATCTTCATGTACAAACACGTCATTAAAATGAAGTGTAACTCTGTGAATACTCAACGAAGAGACATGAGAGAGATATCTATAGAAAGCTTGACATGTCTACTTTAAAACTAAACAAGTGCTGCGAACAGATATTCTGTGATAAAGTAATCCATATGAAAACAACGCGATGTCTGTTTTTCACGTCTCCCTTCATTATATCTAATGTGACCACGCTCCCGCGCTGAACGCTATTCAGATTAAAACTGAAGCGCGCTGCTTGAATCCGCCCACACAGAAGAAAAAGCAGACTGTTCAAGTTTTTTATTTTACTGTTTGCTTCGCGATGAGAGGAATAAGACATAATTCACCCCAAACAGATGCTAACGCATAGTTTACTGTGGAGGTGTGTGCGGAACAACCAATCAAACCTGACTATGTTAGTTGACCAATCAGAACACAGTATGCTACCGAAAGGTGGGGTTTAAGGAAACTGAATCTTTTGAACAGC
This sequence comes from Carassius gibelio, assembly GCF_023724105.1. Classification (NCBI taxonomy): domain Eukaryota; kingdom Metazoa; phylum Chordata; class Actinopteri; order Cypriniformes; family Cyprinidae; genus Carassius; species Carassius gibelio. The sequence continues at coordinate 22,667,590 of NC_068392.1, forward strand.
TTTGCGCGAACCGTTTGGGGATCTCTGAGAATTGAGGTAATTTTAAAATGATATTTTGACAAAATGACAATGTTTTTTAACCTTGGATGGATTTAAACCTAATGTACAGGACTTATAAACAGTGATAGGAAGCTTAGAATTTTCATCTTACTGGCTCTTTAATGGAGCAACAGGTTTTGTGTGAAAATCAATCATTCAAGTTGTTCAGTAATTCAATAGGGGCCTTTTACTCCACACACGGTATTGATACAAATACTTCAGCTAAAATAATGTTTTTAAAATAATAAGTTAATACTTGTTCAAAACAATCACTTTAAAAAAAAGTTTGTACTATTTTCTGCTTATTTTGAAAATAAAAGAATTAATTTTTGTTTGTTCAATAAATATACTGTCAATAAAATGTTAAAATAAAAAAATATTTTAAAATAAAGTAAAGATTCTGAATGTATTGAAGGAAATCCAATAATAATTGAATATATGTTTACAGTAGTAACAACAAATGATATTTTATTATATGAAATTATTAATATCATGTTTTTAAATATGATGGTTTGATTCTAAACATGCTGATTATCAGCAGGCAGGAGGATCAATGGAAGAGCAAAAGGTGCAGGATCTGACAAAGACTGTGATTCAGTGTCAGAACTGTGTGCAAGGAGCACAAACCTGTAGTTGTCATTTGTGAGGTAAGTAAGTGTCACAGGTCGGAGCGGACCACAGGCGTTGCGAGTCACGCCCCTTCCTAGTTTCCACCTCGAGGAGGTCCCAAGAGCACCCCAATGACCAGACACACGAGAGAAGTTAAGTATAATTAAAACAAACTTTATTTAAATTATTTAAAAAGATAATTTAGGGAAGGGGAAAGGGGAATCTAAAATTAGATTTTCGTCTCTTGACAGGAGGGGACTGGGCCTGAGAAATCTGGAGGTCGTTAGGTAAGTGATCACCAGGGGAGGGGGCAAAGGGCTCCTTCGTCCTTTCGCAGAACTCCCACCAATCTCCTGACTGATCCTAGGTCCTTCCTTATCGGCTTGATTTCCCGTGGCGCCCTTCTCTTCTCCTGAAGGCAACAGAAACACACGATGAGTAATGGGTGAAACGGAGAAGAATGCCTTGTTCCTGTATTCGTTGCTCTTCGGGTTTTGCTTCACCAGTGTCTGGACAGCTCCTCTACTCCAATAGACCTCCTAGCATTTAGCAAGGTGACTGAATCTTCACACTGGACGCATGCGGGTGCATCCGAGGTAGGTGATCTCTAACTCGTGTCAACAGGTAGGTATCCAGCAAGATAACTAGTCCTTCATACTGGGCTTACAGGGCATGTTCGAGGCCAATAGCTTTTAGCTCATGCAGACGGGTATGCATTCAACAAAGTGACTGTATCTTCACGCTGGGCCTACAGGGCGTATTCAAGGTCAATAGCTTTTAGCTCGTGCAGATGGGTATGCATTCAACAAAGTGACTGTATCTTCACGCTGGGCTTACAGAGCGTATTCAAGGTCAATAGCTTTTAACTCATGCAGACAGGTATGCATTCAACAAAGTGACTATCTTCACGCTGGACTTACAGGACGTATTCAAAGTCAATAGCTTTTAGCTCGTGCAGACAGGTATGCATTCAACAAAGTGACTGTATCTTCACGCTGGACTTACAGGGCGTATTCAAGGTCAATAGCTTTTAGCTCGTGCAGACGGGTATGCATTCAACATAGTGACTGTATCTTCACGCTGGGCTTACAGGGCGTGGGCTCTAGCAGATAAGTGGGAAAACCATACCTCACCTCTTGGCTTCGTTCAAAGGCGAAAATGAGGCTACGAACTCCAAGCTGCGGCTCGTTGGACCTGGTGCAGCCAGTGGTGCCACGGTGGACAGTTCAGTTAGGTTGGCTACACCCGGTAAATACTGCTGGGCCGACCGCTTCCCTTTCCTCTCCTCCAGCCAACGGGACAGAGATCTTGATAGGGGCGTACAGCTGGAATTGCTCCACAGCACAGTAATTATACACAGCGGACTGTTTCACTTATGATGGTCAATTGCTCCCCTCCAATAAATGGCTTTCCCCACAATATCCACACAATATCTTGTCTTGCATTCACGCTTCACCTCCTTCAGGCTGAATACGGGGAACAGAGTTATGGGCGGGCGTAGGTGGGATAGGTGGGCACCGCCACGGCAGCCTACGTTCTCTCCAACAGGAACTTTTCTCGGCCTAGAGGGCGAGTACAGACAACAGGGACACGGCACAGCACTGAAAAACTTCAGGTGTACACACGTCAAAGACAGACTCACCCACTGCACTACACACACTTCAGTATTTTTAAGGTCGGTACTCCACACCCGGTCGGATTTCGTCCTGGAGGAGTTTAAAGTCGCTGGCACGGTAAGTGCTCCAAACTTTGCGGTGTAGCCATAGCCAAATAACTTCCGTTCACCCCCACTTTACTTCGGCTCACCCACTAGTCTCGTCCTCCACGATGGGGCCGCTCAACAAACTATTAATCATTCCAGCAGATATTAGTTATCCATATCCAGGTATGAACAATGATATATAAACAATCCAATGTACTCACGATCTTTGTGATACTGATCTTCTCCCGCTCTCTTTCTCATCCAGATATAAACAATGATATAAGTAATCCAATGTACTCACAGTCTTCGTGATACTGATCTTCTCCCGCTCTCTTTCTCATCCAGATATAAAAAATGATATAAGCAATCCAATGTACTCACAGTCTTCGTGATACTGATCTTCTCCCGCTCTCTTTCTCATCCAGATATAAACAATGATATAAGTAATCCAATGTACTCACAGTCTTCGTGATACTGATCTTCTCCCGCTCTCTTTCTCATCCAGAAATAAACAATGATATAAGTAATCCAATGTACTCACAGTCTTCGTGATACTGATCTTCTCCCGCTCTCTTTCTCATCCAGAAATAAACAATGATATAAGCAATACAATGTACTCACAGTCTTCGTGATACTGATCTTCTACTGCTCTCTTTCTCTCCCCAGCTTCTTACAGACGCCCGGAAGTGTTATCGTTGTTCCACAATGGCACTATTTTCCTGCGGGACCTTCATACAACAGACACGGGTGAGTATGACTTCTTTCCACAAAAACCTCGCTTTGGCAAACCTGTTCCAGTAGTCGTATTTAAATCCTCCAATTCGCTTAGCGACTTCACAATTACTCTCATCTGCTTCGCCCTACTCCAGCACCCAAAACACTCCGTCTCACTCGTGCCGTTCCTTGGGAAGCAAAAACAACACACCTTCCTGTATCTTCAATGCTTTCTTTATACTCCCTTCAGCGTCCCAACTGCCCCATCCGCGATCGCCACGTCATTGGACACACCTGCTGAAGATTTCCCTTGATTCGAGCTATCCGGAGTTTCCGGAAGTGACGGGTGCTTGTACATTTCGGTCCGGGCGGAACTTCTCCTCTCACTCCGTGGCATCAGCACTGAGATGTCAGTGTAAGATGGCGCTGTAGCTGTGTAATTTTATTTAGTTAGTTTTATTCTCATCTATGCGGTCACATTCACTACAGCTGCACTACAGACAGTTCAATTTCAGTGTTATCGGTTGTCAGTGATCTGTGTGTCATGTGTGACTAAAGCCCTATTCGGACGGGACTAGTTTTCTAAACTACGTTTGAGTTTCGATTCTTACCACCTGACGTCTGCGATTTTTATGTACCAATTCGGACGGGACTAGTATCTCCGTGTTTTTTACAGAGGTGGGAGGGTCTGTTTTGTGCATCTGGGCGTCACAGAGATCACGTGCTCTGTATGCGTGCATTGCATTCATTCAGAATGATTGCCTTAGTATTATTACACAATAAATACTAAATGGCTAGTATAGCAAAACCATGTTAACGTGTGGTTACTTTAGTTTAATTTGTTTTCCTTTTTTGTGTGTGTGTGTAGTAGGCTAAACCTACCGTATGTTTAATTTTCATAAAGGTACATATGTAATTAAAAAACATTATGTGACTGTGTGGCAGGGGGGGCGTGGTTTAGCGAAGTCTGCAGCGGGAGAGAGGATCGGGAGACGAGCGGTAAGTGAGTGGTTTGGGCAGAAATTATTATCACCTGTTTCTTGTTCTAGTAATTGGCGTGGAGAGGGTATAAAACGCCAGGAGAGACGGAAGCAAGTGAGAGAGAGTCGGACTGCTGACGAGAACCGAAACCGGAAAAAGGAAAACGGAAATAGCGCGTGAACGTGGCAGAATAAAAGTCACCGTCTAGTGCTAGACTTTTGAGTTGTTTTTTTATTAAATAAAGATACGTCAGCAGTCCAGCCGACCCCTTGTCCTCTTCCTTGCCCACACGAACTCACTACACTGGTGCCGAAACCAGGGAAGGAAGAAGGACCGTCGCCGCCGCCATGCAAAGCCCGTCCTCCACGCCGCTTGCGGACATCATTTCTTCCCTTGCGGTCCTCCACCGCGAGCAACACCAGGCGCTGCTGGACCTGAGGACCGATCAGGAGCGACGGTTCCAGGCCATCGTCCAGGCCCAGCAGGAGGACCGCGAGAGGTTCCGGGGCTGGATTGATCGGGAGGTTCGCGCCGAGGCCGCCGGGGCGCCCGCCGCCCCCGTGCACCTGCCACTGCACAAGATGGGGGCCCAGGATGATCCGGAGGCCTTCCTAGAGCTCTTCGAGAAGGCGGCTGAGGCCTGCGGGTGGCCCCGCGAGCAGTGGCCGGTGCGCCTCATTCCACCGCTCTCCGGCGAGGCCCAGGTGGCTGCCCAACAACTTCCGGTGGCGAATCTCCTGGTCTTCAACGACCTGAAGAGGGCCATCATCCACCGGGTCGGCCGATCGCCAGAACAACACCGCCAGCGCTTCCGCTCCCTGGACTTGGGCGAGGCCGGCCGGCCCTTCGCGATGGCCCAACAGCTCCGGGACACCTGCCGCAAGTGGCTACTGGCCGAGGGGAGCGACGTGGAGCATGTCGTCGACCTGGTGGTGCTGGAGCAGTTCATCACTCGCCTCCCCAAGAAGACGGCCGAGTGGGTCCAGTGCCAACGCCAACGCCTGTTGGCGTTGCGGGGACCCGGACCATTTTGTGGACAGGTGTCCAGTGATGGAGGTGGAGATGATGATCCGGGTCCCGGACGACCCACAGGCTACCCCCGGTCAGGCTGGCGAGTACCAAATTCCCGTGAGTATCAAGGGGGGTACATATCCGGCCTTGGTGGATTCAGGATGCAACCAGACCTCAATCCATCAAAGCCTGGTTCAACCGGGGGCATTGGATACAAGCCGCGTGGTTAAGGTGCGGTGCGTACACGGGGATGTGGTGGAATATCCGGTCGTCCCAATTTTGATTCAATTTCGGGGACAAAAGCATAGTGTGGAGGTGGCGGTTAGTCCCCGCCTCCGGCATCCAATAATTTTGGGGACGAATTGGCCCGCGTTTACGGTTTTATTGGGGTCGTTATGTGCGGATGCCTCTTGGGGAAATAAGGCACGGAAGGAGACCGCGCGGGTTCAGGTGGGGGAAACTGAGCCAGGACCGCTGAGGTCTGCCTCAGGGGAACCGAGTGGAATCGGGAGACTAATTCTTTCGGAGCACGATGACTTTCCTCTGGAGCAGTCTCAGGATGAGACGCTAAAACATGCGTTCCAACAGGTCCGCACCATCGATGGCAAGTTTCTCCAACCTGCCCTCCTGCTCTCCTATCCATATTTTGCCATTTTAAAAGACCGGTTGTATCGAGTGACCCAAGACGCTCAGACAAAAGTAAATACAACCCAGTTGTTAATTCCAAAGAGCCGCAGGGAAATGCTTTTCCATGCGGCTCATTCTAATCCTATGGCGGGCCATTTGGGACAGGCAGCAACACTAAATCGCCTCATGACCCGATTCTTCTGGCCAGGCATTCATGACAACGTGCGCAGGTGGTGCGCGTCTTGTCCGGAATGTCAGTTGGTGAACCCACCGGCCGCCCCAAAAGCGCCTTTGCGCCCTCTCCCATTAATGCAGGCCCCCTTCGAAAGAATTGGTATGGACCTCATCGGGCCATTAGAGCGATCGGCACGAGGACATCGCTTTGCACTAGTCATAGTTGATTATGCAACACGATATCCTGAAGCAGTGGCCCTCCGCAACATTTCCGCCAAAAGTGTCGCGGATGCCCTGTTTCGTCTTATCTCCCGGGTTTCGGCACCAGTGTAGTGTGTTCGTGTGGGCAAGGAAGAGGACAAGGGGTCGGCTGGACTGCTGACGTATCTTTATTTAATAAAAAAACAACTCAAAAGTCTAGCACTAGACGGTGACTTTTATTCTGCCACGTTCACGCGCTATTTCCGTTTTCCTTTTTCCTTTTTCCGGTTTCGGTTCTCGTCAGCAGTCCGACTCTCTCTCACTTGCTTCCGTCTCTCCTGGCGTTTTATACCCTCTCCACGCCAATTACTAGAACAAGAAACAGGTGATAATAATTTCTGCCCAAACCACTCACTTACCGCTCGTCTCCCGATCCTCTCTCCCGCTGCAGACTTCGCTAAACCACGCCCCCCCTGCCACAGACTGCATAAATGAACGTGAGTAATCTTACCTGATGCTGATATTACAATAGACGGTATTAACAGTTTACGCGATCTTGCTCTTTATTTTATTATAATTTTTTTATTATTTATTTGATATATATTAAATATATCAAACATCCGCGCGGTAAGAGCATCTACGGTAATTCACGTTGGACAAAACACACAAGGAAACGCGTTGTGAAATAAAATATCACCGGCAATCACAGACATCCGCATTCGGACGGGATTATTTTTCTCAGAGGATCACTGAGTTTGCTGAAAAACAGTAGGTAATTTGCTCTGGCATTATCACAGAGGTTGTGTGAGAAAAACACAGACGTGGCAGATTCGGACGGGATTAAAATCACCAAGTACGTCTGTGAAACGCAGATTTCTCTAACGTCCACCTGTAAAATTAGTCCCGTCCGAATAGGGCTTAAGTAGCATGTAAACATATTTAAAGTGTTAAATATGTTAGTCTAAATTACTGCTAAAATAAATATTTTAACAAAATGTCTTTATTGTTTAGTTTTTTCATAGATGGGTCATTTTGGACCCATGTGTGTTAACTTGACATAGTAACACAAAACCTATGGGGAAAAAATAAAATATTAATTTGTGGTCATTGTAAAAAGATATTTTGAATATTCATGGAGCTCATACAATTCTTACAATTACAATTTACAGTAGTAACATGAAAATTTTGTTTTCGCAAAAGTTCATTGCTGAATACTGTAATAGACATTGAGCAGCAAAAATAATTCCTGGATCCTAGTAAGAGTTTTTTGTTAAAGCGTTATTGATCTCAGTGTTCACAGGGCAGGAAAGCTGCTTACACAAAATCTTCACTTGTCACACAATTTCCGATAGCTGACACTCCAACAGCAGTAACACACACCAAATCTGCAAAACCACACACTAATCCTCAGCCTTTTCATTTTCATTAAACACTTTTTGCAAAACACAATTCTCTATTTAACACACATCTAAATCTAACAAGAGTTAATATTATTATAATACTTAAAAGTAGGTTAAGATTAATTTTCTAATTGTGCCCCTGTCTGCACCCCCACCCTGAATTGCATTGCTATTATTATGCAGACATCTTTTAAAGGTCCCGTTTTTCGTGCTTTTTTTGAAGCTTTGATTGTGTTTACAGTGTACAAAATAACATGTGTTCATGTTTTGCGTGTAAAAAAATAGTATTTTTCACACAATTCACCTATATGAATAACGTTGTTTTCACTGTCATAAAAACGGGCTGATGACTTCCTTGTTCTATAAAGTCCCTCCTTCATTTTTAAAGCAGTTTAAAGAGGGTTTACTGTTACTCCACTTACTTTTGCGTATATGATTTTTGCCCATTGTAATAATAATGTTTAACATCAATGACACATTTTTCGAAAGACCATCTACATCGGCAAAAACCAAAACCTGAAACAAATTTATTGATGGAATATCAGTGTTGATATCAATATTTAGCCAGCTGTAAAGATCCTGCCAGAACTTTAATGTGACTGGACAAGAGAAAAATAAATGTTCAATGGTTTCAGGCTCTTCTAAACCAAAAACACAACGATCTTCCTCAAAATTGAATCTTTTCCGTAACATTTCAGCAGCTGGATACACATCATTAATAATCCTAAACTGAATATCTTTCATTTTAGGTAAAACTGGCCATTTAAGATAATTACAGAATTTGTTTTGTAAATATTTCATTTTCAAATTGTTTTAATTTTGAAGGTGTATTGAAGTCTGAAAATAATTTACATTTTAATACATTCCCTATTACCTTGTTCTTACAGTTTTTGTCCCCAATATATATTTCTCCAATCTTTATTTAACAGACATATTTGAATACGTAAGTGTCAGGGATCGGGCAGACCCGGTTCCAGCCAATCACCAGCGCTCACTCTCTCCCGAATACTAATCACCAGCACCTGATCTCCATTACCCCTGCACTATAAAACACCTCCGGAAACCCCAATGCATTGTCAAGCCTCCAACAGGGATCGACCTCGTGAACTTGTCTCCGACTCACCTCGTCTTCACGAAGACTCCAGCCGTAAAGTATACTCACATTTGAGAAAGTAACCTGTGTGTATTTGTTCTCCTGTCTCCAGAACACCCCAGGCATATTCCATGATCTGAACTCCCTTACGTGCCTTGATATCTCCTGAGTGCCTAAGTGATCCTTCAAATATTGAACTCCCACTGCTAGAGAAGAGACAAGGATCGGAATCTCTTATTGTGTGACTTTGACGTCTCGATATATAAGCATACTCACCTGGCTTTCACAGAAGCATACTAACACTGATGGATTCAACACCACCCGAGGACGGCACTTCCGTAAACCCCGCTTCCACACTGGTGTACATCGCGAACACGATCACTCGACCAGCTCCCTTCTCAGGCAGGGAGGAGGACTGCAACGGGTTCTTATTACAATGCTCTCTCGCGCTAGAACAACATGCACATCAATATCCCACGGATATCTCTCTGACCCTTCAAGAACAAGCTGCAATGCGTGAGTATGTTGAAGAAACCTTGAAACAGGCATATATTAGACCATCTACCTCACCAGCAGCAGCAAGCTTTTTCTTTGTGTGACGATCGTGACCCATTGAAACAAAGGGAGAGAGAGATCCGTGACATTATGCCCTCCTCCACGGAGCAGCTTCCAGATGATTCACCCGAACCCAAGACGAGACCAAAGACACAAAGAGACCAGGAGGGACGTGGAGCAGTGGAGGACCAGGGTGAGGGACGGAGGGCCAGGTAAAATGGGGAAACAGAGACAAGAGGACCAGGTAAAATGGGGAAAAAGAGACAAGAGGACCAGGTAAAATGGGGAAACAGAGACAAGAAGTGCAAACACAAAAACAAGGAGCCCAGTAGGGAGGTGGACCGGCGGAGGATCAGGGGGAGGGACGGAGGGCAAGGTCCATAAATGGAAACAGATAGATGAGAAACAAAAACTAAAATCAAACAACAACAAACACAAGTTCAGGAAGGACCTAACGTGAAGTCCACCACAGAAGACCACCACATCCATGCGGTCGAGACAGAAGCCCACCAGGGCGGCACAGAAGACCACCACATCCGTGTGGTCGATACAGAAGCCCCCAGGCCAGCGCAGCAGCCCACCTCATCCATGTGGTCGAGACAGAAGCCCACCCGGGCGGAGCAGAAGACCACCACCTCCATGTGGCTGAGACAGAAGCCCACCAAGGGGGCGCAGAAGACCACCACATCTGTGTGGTCGAGACAAGAAGCCCACCAGGGCGGAGCAGAAGACCACCACATCCGTGTGGTCGACACAGAAGTCCAACAGGGCGGTGCAGAAGACCACCACAGTGGGATCGAATTAACAGGAGAGCAAGCCTGGTTCGGCAAGTCTGAAACCGAGAACATTAACAAGTTAAGGGTAGCCTCAGTGGCCACGACAGGATCAGTCGAGCTCTCAGAGAGTTCGGCTGAGACGTGACGAGGCTCTGGATGTTCCACAGAGGCGTGGAAAGGCTGTTAGTTCAGCAGAGACGTGGGGAGGCGCTGGTAGTGTGGTGTATTTTGCTAGTTCTCAGAAGAATCCCACTCAGTCAGGGATTTTTCTCTCATTGCTCTCTCCTGCATTGTCTGGTTGTCTGTTTTCCTTTTGTTCTGCCTTTCCTGTGGGAACTCTAGTACAGTGGTTTAGATGATACCAGGTTGTGCTTCCCTCCACTTGGACTGCTGTTGGAGTAGCTCTCACCACTGTGTAAGGTCCTTCTCTCCTGGGCTCATTCCATTTTCTCCGGAATACCCTCAGATAAACTTGGTCCCCTGGAACAACTGGACAGGCAGTCTCCGATTCCTCACTGGGCTCTTTTCTTTTTTCCTGTAAATAGATAGCTTTATGTATGGCAGATAGTTTCTTCATATAAGAGCGAAGTTCCATTTGTAATTGTTCTAGAGGCGGTCCTTTATAGGGACCTCTACAATATTGCCCAGGCATGGGTCGACCCGTAAGCATTTCATGCGGTGTTAAGTGCGTGTTCCTGTTAGTTTGCATGCGATAGCTCATTAGTGCGAGCGGTAATGCATCAATCCAATTAAGTTTAGTACTTTCACATATTTTGTTTATTTTGGCCTTGATAACTCCATTAACCCTCTCCACTGACCCTTGTGACTGAGGTCTATAAACGCATCCTAGTCTCTGTTTTATTCTTAATTGTTGCAACACTTGTTTCACAGTTTTTTGTATGAATGGCGACCCATTATCTGAACTTATTTCTGATGGAATTCCAAATCTAGGAATTACCTCTCTTGTTAGAAATTTAATTACTGTTCCTGCTCCTAGATCTGCGGATGGTACCGCCTCCACCCATCTGCTAAACCTGTCTATGATAACAAGCATGTATCTTTTGCCTTGTACACGCTTTATCATATCCACATAATCCCATACAAGATGTTTAAAGGGGCCTTCAGGTGTTGGAATATGGCCTATTGGTGTCACTATGCCTTTTCTTACATTGTATTTACCACATACTTCACATGTGGACAAAAATTCATCCACCATTGCATATAAATAAGGAGACCAATATCCTTGCTGTTTAATTTTTCTTACTACTTCTCCCCTTGCACAATGGTCAAAACCATGTGCATCTGTAATAAGAATATTCAACAGTGAAGTAGGTGCAACAATGTGTCCTTCATGTGTACGCCAGATCTCCTGTGAGTCTTTTTTAGCTCCCCTTTGTTGCCACATTGATTGTTCATAGGGGCCTGCTTGTTGTTGAATTCGAATAATGTCAGCCAATTGAGGATGAGGTTCAATAAGTACAGGTGCTAATACTGCTACTTGACACCCTGAAGCTTTTTTAGCTTCTAAATCTGCTGCATTATTTCCTTTAATGACATAGTCATTTCCCTTCTAGTCATTTTGGTAGCATCATAGCAGAAATCAATTGCCCTATTTGTTCACTATGTTGGATGGGAGTCCCATCACTCTTTTTGAAACCTCTTTGTTTCCACACTGCTCCGAATAGATGACATACACCATGTGTCACGCCCCAGGGCTGATCTGTCTGTTTTTTCCCCATAGTGTGTGTTGTTTACAATTACCATGTGCTTCTGTGTCACCGTGGTGCCCGTCTCCGCCCTCTTGTTTCATTATTATCTTGTTATTGGTCACCATCACCTGCTCTGCATTATGATAATCACTCCTTCTCTATTTAGTCTCCTCATGTGTGCTGTCTGTTGTCAGATCATCGAGTTGTTCTCGTCCATGTCTCAACTTTGTCCACATCTCTTGTTTAGCCTGCACAGAGATCGTGCCCGTTTTGTTTTCATCCTCTAGTTTTGTTTTCTCCCGCTTCCTCCTGCTTTCAGGCAGCGCTACTCCCCAGCCTTCCGTGTTAGTGATCACCGATCGCTGTCACTCCTCTTCTTCGCCGCGCCACAGCGCGCCACCAGTTCCCCGCCTCAACAGCGCCCCCGCCTCCCTGTCAGTTTACCCGGGCATTGCATCAGAGGATTTCCAAGTGGAATTCGTCCAGGAGGCTCTTTTGGATCTGCTCCAGAATGCCCTGTTCCTGGATAGTTTTTGTTGTTAATTATTTTTATTTTTTCTGTCCTTTTTGAAATTAAGCCCATCTAATAAACTGACCTTTTGAGCACCTGCAACTGAGTCCCAGTCTCGCCCTTGACAGAACGATCTGACCACCATGGACTCAGCAGGTACAGATCCCCTCAGATCAGCCGTCACCCAGCAGGGCATTCTCTTGGGCCAACATGCCTCCCAGCTAACATCCACGTCCCGGGAGGTTGAGTTCCTTAATGCCAAGTTGTCGGAGCTGACTGCCCAGCTCCAGGGACTTCGGAGACAGACGTCTGCTAGATCGGAGGACCCCACTAGCCTTTCCTCTACCCGTCATGATCCTGAGCCTCATGCCAACAACCCACCTCCCTATGATGGGAACCCTAATTCCTGCAGAGCCTTCCTGTCTCAGTGCTCCCTAGTCTTCGCCCTCCAGCCCCGCCGGTATGCCCAGGAAGAGACTAAGGTTGCTTATGTTCTAACCCTCCTCACAGGCAGGGCCTGTGATTGGGGAACTTCGGTATGGGAGGCCCGGGCTCCCTTTTGTGCCTCTTTTGAGTCTTTTCGACACGAGATGGTCAAATTATTTGACTGTTCTGCTCGGGGTGATGAGGCAGCAGCCCAGCTGGCACGGCTACGGCAAGGAGGCCGTTCAGTGACTGAATTTGCCATTGAATTCAAGACCTTAGCAGCGGCCTGTGACTGGAATGAGGGGGCTTGCAGAGCTGTGTTCCGTGCTGGACTAGACGAGGAGATCCAAGACAAGATCGCCACCCAAGAGCTTCCACGCAGTTTTGATGATCTGGTCGACCTGGCCCTCCGTGTTGAAAGCCGCCTTCGCCTTCGTCACCTACAATTGACTGCGAATCCACCCCGGTCCTGCCTCTGCCATCTCCTGCTGACCCTGAACCCACGCAGGTGGGACGTCTGCATCTTACCCCTCAGCAGAAGCAAGAGAGACTCACCCGGGGCTTATGTCTCTACTGTGGGTGGGCCGGACACTTTGTTGGAAAATGCCCGCTAAAAGCCAAGGCCCATCAGTAGCCAGGGGGATTCCGGTGGGCACATCTCCGCTTAATTTCCCCCACACCTCCCGCACACTGCTTCCTGTGGGTGTCCAGTTAGGAGGTTCTAGTCACTCCTGTTCGGCCCTGGTGGATTCTGGGGCTGGTGGTAGTTTCATGGACATGGCACTGGCCAAGCAGTGGGGAATTCCCGCCATTCCCCTCTATACTCCTATCTCTGTTCGGTCTCTGGATGATTCCCCCATCACTACCATCACTCACCTCACCCCTCCTGTAAGTCTTATCGTTTCTGGCAATCACCATGAGATAACCGAGCTGTACCTTCTTGACTCCCCAAGTGCCCCCATGGTTCTGGGACACCCGTGGTTGGTGCAGCACGGCCCTCATGTGGATTGGGCCAGAAACACCGTCTTGTCTTGGAAACAGTCTTGTCTTGAGTCTTGTTTGGGTTCTGCCTCTTTTCCTGGTGCTGTGTCTCCTGTTGTGCAGGTGGATGAGGCTGATCTGTCCGGGGTGCCGGAGGAGTACTGCGATCTGCGGCAGGTCTTCAGCAAGTCCCGGGGCTGTGTCCCTGCCTCCTCACCGGCCTTATGATTGTGCCATCAACCTCCTCCCAGGCACTTCTCCGCCCTGGGGTCGGTTATATTCTCTGTCTGGTCCAGAAAGAGAGGCTATGGACAAATATATTTGTGAGTCCCTTGATGCCGGTCTCATCTGTCCCTCCTCATCTCCTGCTGGCACAGGGTTTTTCTTTGTTAAGAAGAAGGACAGCTCCTTGCGCCCTTGTATTGATTACAGAGGTCTGAATGACATTACCATTAAGAATAGGTACCCCCTGCCCTTAATGTCATCTGCCTTTGAAGTTTTGCAGGGAGCCAAGGTCTTCAGTAAGCTGGACCTCCGTAATGCTTATCACCTGGTTCGGAGAGGGGGATGAGTGGAAGACAGCATTCATCACTCCTTCGGGACATTATGAGTACCGGGTGCTACCCTTTGGCCTGACAAATGCCCCAGCTGTCTTCCAGGCCCTGGTTAATGACATGTTGCGAGACATGGTTAACAAGTTTGTCTTTGTGTACCTTGATGACATTCTTATTTTTTCTCCTTCACTTCAGGTACACACCCAACACGTGCGCCAGGTGCTACAATGGCTGCTGGAGAACCAGCTATATGTCAAAGCGGAGAAGTGCGTTTTCCACTCCAAGTCAGTTCCCTTCCTGGGCTATATCATTTCGGCGGAGGGAATCAAAGCTGATCCCGCTAAGGCAAGAGTGGCCACCTCCAGACTCACGAAAGGCACTGCAGCGGTTTCTGGGATTTGCCAACTTCTACAGGCACTTCATCAGAAACTTTAGTCAGGTTGCTGCACTCTTGACAGCTCTTACCTTCACTAAGGTACCGTTTAGGTGGAATTTGAAGGCTCAGGGGGCCTTTAATGACCTAAAGTCCCGATTCATTTCTGCTCCTGTTCTTTCATTTCCAGACCCTGAACGTCAGTTTATTGTGGAGGTGGATGCTTCTGAGATTGGAGTAGGTGCGGTCCTTTCTCAGAGATCCCCTAGAGCTGGGAAGGTACATCCATGTGCCTACTACTCTCAACGCCTGAGCCCAGCAGAATGGAATTATGACGTGGGGAACCGGGAACTGTTGGCGGTCAGACTGGCCTTGGGTGAGTGGCGTCACTGGTTGGAGGAGTCAGCACAGCCCTTCTTGGTTTGGACGGACCATAAGAACTTGTAATACGTCCGTTCGGCCAAGAGGGTGAGTTCACGCCAGGCCCGATGGGCACTCTTCTTTGGCCGGTTCAACTTCTCTCTCTCGTATCGCCCAGGCTCCAAAAATATAAAACCTGATGCCCTCTCCCGTCTTTATAGGGATACAAAAAGATCCGGTGTATCTACTGAAACAATTATCCTAAAAGAAATTGTGGGAGGGTCCCTCTCCTGGGACGTGGAGAGGAGAGTGCTGGAAGCCATACGAGAGAGAGAGGTGCCAAGGGAGTGCCCAGAGGGTAGACTTTTCATGCCGGCTGGCCTGCGCCCTGAAGTCCTCCAGTGGGGGCATTCATCCAAGTTAGTCTGTAATCCCTGGGTTTGGAGATCTCTGGCTGCCATCCGCCAGCGATTTTGGTGGCCATCCATGGCCCAGGACTTCAGGCAGTTTGTGTTTGCCTGCCCAATTTGAGCCAAAAACAAGAGTTCTAATCAGCCTCCTGTTGTTCTGCTACACCCCTTACCCATCCCCTCCTGCCCCTGGTCACACATAGCCCTTGACTTTGTCACTGGTCTCCACCATCGAGGGGTAACACCGTAGTATTGACGGTGGTTGATCGCTTCTCTAAAGCAGCCCATTTCATCCCCCTTCCCAAACTGCCTTCAGCTAAGGAGACCGCTCAAGTGGTGGTTGACCACATCTTCTGGATTCATGGCCTTCCGGTGGACGTGGTTTCTGATAGGGGGCCACAGTTTTTCTCCCGGTTCTGGAAGGAGTTCTGTCGACAGATCGGGGCCTCTACGAGTCTGTCGTCAGGTTTTCACCCTCAGACCAATGGGCAATCCGAGCGGGCAAACCAGGTTCTGGAACAAGCTCTCCGCAGACTGACGTCCCATATTCTGAGTTCTTGGAGCCAACAGTTATCCTGGATTGAATATGCCCATAACTCCTTGCCAGTGGCGGCCACAGGTATGTCTCCATTCCAGTGCTCCATTGGTTTTCAACCTCCTATGTTCCCCTCACAGGAGCCCGATGCTGCTGTTCCGTCTGCCTTAGCCTTCGTCCGCAGGCGTCGCCACACCTGGAGGAGGGCTGAGGAAACCTTGGCTCGGGTTTCCAGACGAACCAAAGCAGCGGCTGACCGTCACCGTATTCCTGCTCCCTGCTACGTATGTGGTCAGAGAGTATGGCTGTCTACCAAGGACCTTCCTCTCCGGGTGGCTTCTCGCAAGTTAGCCACCAGGTTCATGGGGCCATATCAGATCACCAAGGTATTGAGTCCGGTGGCGGTAAAGCTCAAGTTACCTCCCATACTTGGTCGGGTACACCCAGTCTTTCATGTTTCTCTGGTCAAGCCTGTGTTTCATTCTCGCCTTAACCCATCTGCTACTAACCCTCCCCGTCTAGTGGATGGTTCCCCAGCCTTCACTGTCAGGAGGTTGCTGGATGTCAGACGTCGAGGTCGGGGATTTCAGTATCTGGTGGACTGGGAGGGATATGGTCCGGATGAGAGGAGTTGGGTCCCGGCTCGGGATATTCTGGATTGGTCGCTGATCGAGGACTTCAACCGGCAGCGTGGTGGTACCTTCCCTCAAAGTGGTGCCCGTCTCCGCCCTCTTGTTTCATTATTATCTTGTTATTGGTCACCATTACCTGCTCTGCATTATGATAATCACTCCTTCTCTATTTAGTCTCCTCATGTGTGCTGTCTGTTGTCAGATCGTCGAGTTGTTTACCCGGGCATTGCATCAGAGGATTTCCAAGTGGAATTCGTCCAGGAGGCTCTTTTGGATCTGCTCCAGACTGCCCTGTTCCTGGATAGTTTTTGTTGTTAATTATTTTTATTTTTTCTGTCCTTTTTTAAATTAAGCCCATCTAATAAACTGACCTTTTGAGCACCTGCAACTGAGTCCCAGTCTCGCCCTTGACACCATGAGCATAGCCTGAATCTGTAAAAATGTTAGCAGTTTGTCCTTTTGCTAACTGACATGCAGTTGTGAGAGCTTTTAATTCTGCTAATTGAGCAGAGCAAGGCTGTACACAATGTTGTGATATCACAGATTCAAATTCTTTTTTGTTTTTCTTCACTACTGAATATCCTGTATGATTTCCTTCATGATCCCTAAAGCTAGAACCATCTACAAAGTAAGTAACTTCTGCTTCAGTAATAGGTGTTGATTCCAGATCTGGTCGAAATCTAGTAAATGCCAAGGACTCATTCACACACTCATGAGGTTCTCCTTCGAAAGCCAAAGGAATTAATTCAGCTGGATTAACTGTATGGCATCTTTTAATGTTAACATCTGGATATGTGAGTAATGAGGAATAGGCTAGAATTCGAGCTTGTGTCAGAACAAATTTCCCTTGTTCTATTAATTCCACAACTTTGTGATGGGTATATATTGTTACTAGATACCCCATAGTTATTGTGGATGCTTTTTTATAAGCATAATACACTGCAGCTAAACCCTGTTGGTAACATTGTGGGTATCCCTGGGCTACATTGTCTAACTTTGTGCTGTAGTATGCTATAGGCTGTTTTTTCCTCCCAGGTCTCTTGCATCAATACAGCTGATGCATAAACATCAACTCTATTTGCTACATATAGATGAAACATTTTATCATATTCTGCCATTCCCAGGGCAGGGGCCTGTTGTAATTCTTTTTTTATTGTTTCAAATGCTAGTAAGGCATTTGTGTTCCATTTTAATGGATTGCTTAAATGTTGTAATCCTGCTTGTTTCATCATTTCTCTCAAAGGCCCTGTCTTTACTGCATAGTCTTCTATCCAGTCGGCACTAAAGCCAGTCATTCCTAGAAAAGTCATCATTTGTCCTACTGTCTGAGGTAACGGTGTTTTACTTATACCTTCTAACTGAGCTGGAGCTATAGCTCGTGTGCCAAATACAATTAATCTTCCCAAGTATTCCACTTGAGGCTGGCAATACTGCAATTTGTTTTTAGACACCTTGTGTCCTCCTTGTGCTAATTTTGTCAACACCTTAATTGAGTCTTTGTGACATTGTTCTAGTGAAGTAGAACAGATAATTAAACATCCATGTATTGTAATAGTGTACCGTCTATTACGAGGTCTTCTTAATCAGCCTTAAGAATCTTGTTGAATATATGTGGTGAATGTTTATATCCCTGAGGAATTCTAGAATATGTATATTGTTTATTGGCATGTGTAAATGCAAATAGATATCTACTCTCTTCTGCAAGCGGTACACTGAAGTAGGCAGAGCAAAGATCAATTTCAATAAAGTATTTGGCATCAGGAGGGTGTTATTGTTCGTAAATCATGAACAAGTGGCCATCTGTTTTTGTCTGATTTGATTACAGGCATAATTGGAGTGTTACAGTAACTAGTAGTTTCTATCAATACCCCTGCCTTCACTAAGTCTTCAATTGTGTCCTTTATTCCTGCTTCAGCATCTGCCTGTAAAGGATATTGTGCTTTTCTAGGTAAACGTGCATTTGGCTTAAGTTGAACTCTTACTGGATTTGCTGATTTTATTAATCCAATATCTGTGTCATGTTGAGACCATAGTTCAGTTGGTACCTGACACTCCATTTCCTTAAATAATTCAGTCTCATTTGTGTTTATTAAATCAGATGCTGTAGTCATCTGTGTCACTTTCTTTTGGCTGATGACTACTTCATGTGGAATTCCCAGTAAACTGGTTGCACACAAAATTTTGATGTAATTTTTGTCAGCTGAATGAAAAATTAATGGGTTTTCTGTTGATACCCATTTGCTTTGTTCTGCCCTTTTCATCATTGGTCCTAAATCTTTTGTTTCCCAATTTCCCTACATATACTGCAATATGCGGGACAGAGTTATTTACATAGAACCATTTTTTGACAAATTCACCTTCTGGTATGTTTAAAGCTGCTCCCTGTTTACCTATGATGGTGTACTGGGAGACTATCTCAATCCGCTGTCCTTTTGTTTCTTCTTGCCATTTCTGTTCTATGTTTTCATCCCTTTCTTGATCATACATCATTGTGCAATGAAATTCAGACTTTGATAGCTGTGCTTCAGGTATCTGTACTTCAATAAACTTTCTCCATTTATTGACTGTCTGTCTCACATCTTGTTCTATCTGTCCTATCCAATAAACATTTGCTTTTGGCTCTGCAACCATCATTTGTGTTTCTGTTCCTATTGCATCAATACAGTAGGTAGCCAGCCTTTGTGGGGCTTACCGCCGCGCGTACCCGCGGTGGTAACTGTAATTCAGTCGCGTGTTAAAATCATTCGCGAAACTACCGCCAGGTGGCGCAAAGGGACGCATTGCGAAATGAATGTAATTGTAAAATGAGATAAAAGAAGGAAGTAAAACAACAATAACATTATGATGTAACATTGTAAGATTTAAAAAAAAAAATTATTTTTACAATTTGTTAATTTTTAAAATGTAGGATAGTCTTAGACCACAGTCTACTAAACAAAAATTAAAAGAAGACCTTAACACAAAGGATCATATGCATGCTATTTTTATTAAACAGTAAATAAATATAAGGCCTATATATATATATATATATATATATATATATATATATATATATATATATATATATAT
The DNA here is from genome assembly GCF_023724105.1 of Carassius gibelio. Classification (NCBI taxonomy): domain Eukaryota; kingdom Metazoa; phylum Chordata; class Actinopteri; order Cypriniformes; family Cyprinidae; genus Carassius; species Carassius gibelio. The sequence goes on from NC_068392.1 coordinate 22,687,032, forward strand.
AAGCTAAATGTTTTAATTTAATTTTCATTTCGATTCATTCTTGGTTTAAACAAATCTTCAGGTTCCATATTCAGAGCGAAATGGGAGCGGTCCAGCATTTAGCAATAATTAGTATTAACTCTTATTATTCTTGATTTTTCAAACTACCAGCATTTTTGAATTATGCCTTATGTGTGACCAAAAATTAAGTATTATTTGTTTCAGCTGTTTGATCGTGCTGGTGCCTCGCGCACATATTTACTGGAAACAGCAGTCGTTCACCAGACATTCGGTGTGAGCACTTTGACATATTGTTAATTATGATTTTTTTTCATCGATACTGAAACGCACACAGCCTATTTACCTCATGAATAATAGTTAAGCTTCAAATAGGAAACATCAAAAAAATATGGAAACGTTTGATTTCTCCCGATTAAGAAAGCACAAGCTTACCTTATGCTTAGCTTTAAATTATTATTATTATTATTATATACTGCAATTATATTTATCCACTAGAATTATATATTTTTAATTATTGTTTTGTTCTGATAAATTTGTTAAAATTAAAGGATTTGTTGTAAAATATTTTCTATTAGCCTATTTATTTCCTCTCACAAACTCTGATTTATATTTTAGCGTTAAAAAAAAAACATGCAGCAAACGAAAATAGGTGATTGATCCGTTAAAATGAAACCTATACACGACTCATATATTTTTTTCCTCTGACAAACTTAATTTATTTTTTTGCATGTTTAAAAAATAAAAAATAAAGAAAACATTCAGCAAATGAAAATAGGCGATTAATCCGTTAAAATGTGTTACTCTTGGTTAACAGTAATTATAATTATTTTACTTCTGAACATAGCCTGGGACTAATCTAGGTAATCCAAGGTTTTTTTTTTGTTTTTTTTTTCATTGCATCTGAAAATGACTTTGTTCATTACATTCACTTCACGTGCTCTGCTCTGGTGCAGATCAGCCTCCTGCGATGCTCAGCTGTGGACGATTTAAAAATGTTTGATATAAAGCAGTGGTTCTCAACCCGCGGCCCGTCACGAATTCAAATGCGGCCTGCACCACATGTTGAAAAACAAATAAACTTTATCAGTTTGTAAAATTGTATGGTTTACATCAATATGCTACTAAAAAAATATGCTACTAATGAAATATAAGCTATATCCTAATGTTTTTTGTGATTTTTTTCTTATTCATATATTATTTTAAGACATGAGCACTGGCATAAACATTTAACGAACACATACAAGCGCGCAATTTGGCAGAATTCAATTCAAATAGTCATTGCGCATCAGAATGGAAAAATTAGTTTTTTAAGGGAGAAAAAAAAAGAAATTCAAAAAATGCCAGCGAATGAACATGTACAAACTGTCAATATTCGCAGTATCAGTATTGAAGGAGAAGTGCTGGATTTTCGTTTTTTTTTTTTTTGCCCCGAAACTGACTTCAAGAAGTTCAGATAATTGGAAACACTCATACACTATGTAACAATCCTTAATTGAAGAAATGTGGCAAAATATCTCAAGAGAGAACCTCATATTATTAAATTCAAAAGTGCTTTCCATATTTGGATCAAAATAGGCTACATTTGTGAACGCACATTTTCTGAAATGTTGCACGTCAGGTCATGCAAGCCTGCATCTTAAACCCTCTGTCAAACTTTCTGTGTCCGCGAGTCCACTATGGACCGCTAGGTAGGTGTGAAGTAAAAATCGTCATTGGAGAGTGTGTGCAGAGACTCTAGCAGACTACCGCGCGGACAGGTCAGTTGGCTTCAAAAACAAAATTGCACATGTGCAGGCAGAGTGAAGAAGCTCATTGCTACTCAAACCTGTGCAATCCGTCAATAAAAGAATATAAAGACAGTCAGATGTGCAATAATTCTGGGCAATTGCAGAGCTGGCCATCAGCCTGCGCATTCAGAAGTATAAATTGAAGAAGTCTGCGTCCGCGCTGGCCTTGTCTGCGTCTGGATTGCTCATGCGGAAAGTATAATCAATCAATCAATCAATCACCTTTATTTATATAGTGCTTTAAACAAAATACATTGCGTCAAAGCACTAAATAACATTCATTTGGAAAACAGTGTCTCAATAATGCAAAATGACAGTTAAAGGCAGTTCATCATTGAATTCAGTGATGTCATCTCTGTTCAGTTTAAATAGTGTCTGTTTTTATTTGCAATCAAGTCAATGATATCGCTGTAGATGAAGTGTCCCCAACTAAGCAAGTTAGAGGCGACAGCGGCAAGGAACGGAAACTCCATCAGTGACAGAATGGAGAAAAAAACCTTGGGAGAAACCAGGCTCAGTTGGGGGGCCAGTTCTCCTCTGACCAGACGAAACCAGTAGTTCAATTCCAGGCTGCAGCAAAGTCAGATTGTGCAGCAGAATCATCTGTTTCCTGTGGTCTTGTCCTGGTGGTCCTCTGAGACAAGGTCTTTACAGGGGATCTGTATCTGGGGCTCTAGTTGTCCTGGTCTCCGCTGTCTTTCAGGGCAGTAGAGGTCCTTTCTAGGTGCTGATCCACCATCTGGTCTGGATACGTACTGGATCTGGGTGACTGCAGTGACCCTCTGATCTGGATACAGACTGGATCTGGTGGCCACGGTGACCTCGGAACAAGAGAGAAACAGACAAATATTAGCGTAGATGCCATTCTTCTAATGATGTAGAATGTACGGTGTTATGTGAAGTGTTCCCGGTTCCGGTTTACCTAATTGACCAATGACTAAGTCATTGTACCTTTTCGCGACGCTCTCGCTCTGACCCATTGACGACAGTAGCTGGCTGGTGCCTGTTGGTGTCGCTGTTGGACAGTGTTTTCTCTACTTCCTGTTGGCCTTCTGTAGCTAATCATAGCTCCATGTAGCTGTTTTTATTTTATATTTTTTCTCTATAATCTTTCTTACTATCACTGTCTGTTTGTTTGTTTTTTTAATTGTAAAATATAACCTAATTCACACCATATTTCTGATATTACCGATCAATCTTATCAGATTAACTTTGATCGTTCACTCTTCCGTGACTGCAGCACACCTGCAAAGCGTTAGCACTCGTTAGCTTGTCATTAGCGTTTTCTTTTCTCCTCTCCTCTCCTCTCTCACGCTGCAGTTTTCCACAAGTTCATCAAACAACCGCAGTAAGAATATTTAATCAAGCACGGTGAGTAATGGCTTCTCCTGCTATTGTTATTTGCACCTCTTGCCACATGTACAGTTTATCTATCTCTGTCGCTGATGAGGGATTCACATGTGATAAATGCAGGGAAATAGTTAGGCTGACAGAGAAGATTTCAGAATTAGAGACACACATCCAAACTTTAATTGAGGACAATAAGAATGTTAGGGCTCTAGATATGGCTTTGGATGCGTCTAGCTCAGGGATTCCTGTACATTGTCCGGTTCCAGCAGAGCCCCTGCAGCAGGGCAACTGGGTGACGGTGAGGCAGCGTAGTCGTGGGTCAAAACACCGCTCTTCTGTTCCGATCAAAACATTAAACAGGTTCTCCCCACTCAGTGATGCACCCACTGAGAAACCTGATGAAAGTGCTCTAGTTATTGGCGATTCTATTGTACGGAACGTGAATATAGAGACACCAGCCACCATAGTCAAATGTTTACCGGGAGCCAGAGCGCCTGACATCTTGGCAAATTTAAAAGTGCTGGCTAATGCTAAACGTAAATACAGTAAGATTGTTATTCATGCCGGCGCTAATGATGTTCGACTTCGCCAGTCGGAGATCACTAAAAATAACTTTAAAGAGGTGTGTGAACTTAACAAGCACGATGTCAGACACTGTAATATGCTCTGGTCCCCTCCCTGCTTACCGTGGTGACGAGATGCATAGCAGATTGTCATCACTCAATGGCTGGATGTCTAAGTGGTGCCCTTTCACCTAGATATCACACTATAGAGACTGTGTCTGTTCCACGAACTAGAAAATACAAAAAACGTCCAAACCAAGTTAAGGTTAACAATTTAATTGAGGTTCAACAAATAAAAAACAAATGCAATATGGATAAACAAATGATAAAGATTGGCTTATTGAATATCAGATCCATTTCTACGAAAACACTTTTTGTAAATAATATGATAACTGATCATAATATAGATGTGCTCTGCTTGACAGAAACCTGGCTAAAACCTGATGATTACAATATTTTAAATGAGTCCACCCCCCAAGATTATTGTTATAAACACGAGCCGCGTCTAAAAGGCAAAGGGGAAGGAGTTGCTTCAATTTATAATAACGTTTTCAGGATTTCTCAGAGGGCAGGCTTCAAGTATAACTCGTTTGAAGTAATGGTGCTTCATATAACATTATACAGAGAAACCAATGTTAATGATAAATCCCCTGTTATGTTTGTACTGGCTACTGTATACAGGCCACCAGGGCACCATACAGACTTTATTAAAGAGTTTGGTGATTTTACATCCGAGTTAGTTCTGGCTGCAGATAAAGTCTTTATAGTTGGTGATTTTAATATCCATGTCGATAATGAAAAAGATGCATTGGGATCAGCATTTATAGACATTCTGAACTCTATTGGTGTTAGACAACACGTTTCAGGACCTACTCATTGTCGAAATCATACTCTAGATTTAATACTGTCACATGGAATTGATGTTGATAGTGTTGAAATTATTCAGCCAAGTGATGATATCTCAGATCATTATTTAGTTCTGTGCAAACTTCATATAGCCAAAATTGTAAATTCTACTTCTTGTTACAAGTATCGAACAACCATCACTTCTACCACAAAAGACTGCTTTTTAAGTTATCTTCCTGATGTATCCGAATTCCTTAGCATATCCAAAACCTCAGAACAACTTGATGATGTAACAGAAACTATGGACTCTCTCTTTTCTAGCACTTTAAATACAGTTGCTCCTTTACGCTTAAGAAAGGTAAAGGAAAACAGTTTGACACCATGGTAAAATGACCATACTCGCACCCTAAAGAGAGCAGCCCGAAAAATGGAGCGCAGCTGGAGGAAAACAAAACTAGAGGTATTTCGTATTGCTTGGCGGGAAAGTAGCATATCCTACAGAAAAGCATTAAAAACTGCTAGATCTGATTACTTTTCTTCTCTTTTAGAAGAAAACAAACATAACCCCAGGTATTTATTCAATACAGTGGCTAAATTAACGAAAAATAAAGCCTCAACAATTGTTGACATTTCCCAACACCACAGCAGTAATGACTTTATGAACTACTTTACTTCTAAAATCGATACTATTAGAGATAAAATTGCAACCATTCAGCCGTCAGCTACAGTTTCGCATCAAACAGTGCACTATAGACCCCCTGAGGAACAGTTCCACTCATTCTCTACTATAGGAGAGGAAGAATTGTATAAACTTGTTAAATCATCTAAACTTACAACATGTATGTTAGACCCTATACCATCTAAGCTCTTAAAAGAGGTGCTTCCAGAAGTCATAGGTCCTCTTCTGACTATTATTAATTCCTCATTGTCATTAGGATATGTCCCCAAAACCTTCAAACTGGCTGTTATTAAGCCTCTCATAAAAAAGCCACAACTTGACCCCAGAGAACTAGTTAATTATAGACCAATCTCGAATCTCCCTTTTCTGTCCAAGATACTAGAAAAGGTGGTATCCTCACAATTATATTCCTTCTTAGAGAAAAATGGTATATGTGAGGATTTCCAGTCAGGATTTAGACCGTATCATAGTACTGAAACTGCTCTCCTTAGAGTTACAAATGATCTGCTCTTATCATCTGATCGTGGGTGTATCTCTCTATTAGTTTTATTGGATCTTAGTGCTGCGTTTGACACAATTGACCACAACATTCTTTTGCATAGACTTGAACACTTTGTTGGCATCAGTGGAAGTGCATTAGCATGGTTTAAATCGTACTTATATGACCGCCATCAGTTCGTAGCAGTGAATGAAGATGTATCATATCGATCACAAGTGCAGTATGGAGTACCTCAAGGCTCAGTTCTAGGGCCGCTACTCTTCACGCTTTATATGTTACCCTTGGGAGATATCATCAGGAAACATGGTGTTAGCTTTCACTGTTATGCTGATGATACGCAGCTCTATATTTCCTCGCAGCCCGGTGAAACACACCAATTTGAAAAACTAATGGAATGCATAGTCGATATAAAAAATTGGATGACGAGTAATTTCTTACTGCTAAATTCAGAAAAAACAGAGGTGTTAATCATAGGGCCTAAAAACTCTGCTTATAACCTAGAACACTGTCTAAGACTTGATGGTTGCTCTGTCAATTCTTCGTCATCAGTAAGGAACCTAGGTGTGCTACTTGATCGCAATCTTTCCTTAGAAAGCCACGTTTCTAGCATTTGTAAAACTGCATTTTTCCATCTCAAAAATATATCTAAATCACGGCCTATGCTCTCAATGTCAAATGCAGAAATGTTAATCCATGCATTTATGACTTCAAGGTTAGACTATTGTAATGCTTTATTGGGTGGTTGTTCTGCACGCTTGGTAAACAAACTACAGCTAGTCCAAAATGCAGCAGCAAGAGTTCTTACTAGAACCAGGAAGTATGACCATATTAGCCCGGTCCTGTCCACACTGCACTGGCTCCCTATCAAACATCGTATAGATTTTAAAATATTGCTTATTACTTATAAAGCCCTGAATGGTTTAGCACCTCAGTATTTGAATGAACTCCTTTTACATTATACTCCTCTACGTCCGCTACGTTCTCAAAACTCAGGCAATTTGATAATACCTAGAATATCAAAATCAACTGCGGGCGGCAGATCCTTTTCCTATTTGGCACCTAAACTCTGGAATAACCTACCTAACATTGTTCGGGAGGCAGACACACTCTTGCAGTTTAAATCTAGATTAAAGACCCATCTCTTTAACCTGGCATACACATAACATACTAATATGCTTTTAATATCCAAATCCGTTAAAGGAGAGAGTCCATAGTTTCTGTTACATCATCAAGTTGTTCTGAGGTTTTGGATATGCTAAGGAATTTGGATACATCAGGAAGATAGAATTTACAATTTTGGCTGTATGAAGTATATGAAGTTTACACAGAACTAAATAATGATCTGAGATATCATCACTTGGCTGAATAATTTCAACACTATCAACATCAATTCCATGTGACAGTATTAAATCTAGAGTATGATTTCGACAATGAGTAGGTCCTGAAACATGTTGTCTAACACCAATAGAGTTCAGAATGTCTATAAATGCTGATCCCAATGCATCTTTTTCATTATCGACATGGATATTAAAATCACCAACTATTAAAACTTTATCTGCAGCCAGAACTAACTCGGATGTAAAATCACCAAACTCTTTAATAAAGTCTGTATGGTGCCCTGGTGGCCTGTATACAGTAGCCAGTACAAACATAACAGGGGATTTATCATTAACATTGGTTTCTCTGGATAATGTTATATGAAGCACCATTACTTCAAACGAGTTATACTTGAAGCCTGCCCTCTGAGAAATCCTGAAAACGTTGTTATAAATTGAAGCAACTCCTCCCCCTTTGCCTTTCAGACGCGGCTCGTGTTTATAACAATAATCTTGGGGGGTGGACTCATTTAAAATATTGTAATCATCAGGTTTTAGCCAAGTTTCTGTCAAACAGAGCACATCTATATTATGATCAGTTATCATATTATTTACAAAAAGTGTTTTCGTAGAAATGGATCTGATATTCAATAAGGCAATCACAGGCGTTACAATCGCAACTTCTTTGTGTTACTCCTTTCAAGCTGAATCTCACAAAATTGGTCAGCTCCCGACAGCATCAGGTGTTTTATTTATGGGGAGTAGAATTGTTTATTTCAATGAATGTAATATATTATATATCGTAATAGTAAGGCTATAATATTATAAATCAGGTTGGTTTGTATTGCTGACGTAATATGTAAATTATATGCGTAGACTTGCACTTAGACCATAGTGCGGCCCGCTGGAAAAAAAGGTTGAGAACCACTGATATAAAGGTTGCTGTCCCATTTTATACAGGAATTGTTCATTTAAAAAAATCAAATTATATTGTTAGTTCTAATTATATTGTTAACACAAGTTCATTTAGAACTTTTTTTACTTATAAACTCCTTGAGGATTTAAAGTTAGTTTAATAGTATTTAAATTCAAGTTTTAAAAAAAGGTTTTAATTGCTTAAATTATTTTTATTAATTAATAATATGTTATCATGTTTATTCTTGTAAAAAATACGTGTTTATTCTTTAGGAAAACAAGGGAAAAAATAAGGGACGATCCGAATATTTGTTTTGCTTTACCTATTTATGTAAGCTACAATTATTCAAATAATAATAATAATAAAATAATGTCATTAAAAATACCATTGGCCTGAGTAATTTTGACCATTATAGAATTGTGACTTTAAAGATTAGTCATTTAGGTGGTAAAAATACTGTGAAATTAATAATGGCATGGATTTTAGACCACAACAACTGAAGGTTTATGAAACATTAGCCAATAAAGCATTTTTTTAAACAACGGAACTTAAAATTGTGAACTAAAATATTATTTCAACCATACAGCATGTGAATAAATAAAATACATAATGTTTCTGGTGTTTGGATTTGTACTTCAATATAATGAACTCCAAGTTTAAGAATAGTCCTAGACTTCTCTCTCTCTCTCTCTCTCTTTCTCTCTCTCTCTCTCTTTAACAGCATAAGCTCAATGATATACGTCTTCCTTCCGTTAGACTTGTCCTGCCTTGCTAAATGTTGGGCTCATGATCAGGCGGCAAGGAACTCGACCGGAAGTTGAAGTGGGGTGGGGGCTGCCATGTTTTAGCAGAACTTCACTTGCGTTAGCATTCCCATTGACTCCCATTCATTTTGGCGTCACTTTGACAGCGAATAACTTTGCATCTGAGGTGTTTAAAGACTCCGTTTGTCCATTATTTATTTCTAAAGATACACGACAATGTCTAAAGGGCTCCATTACCTTCTATGTTACATTATGGCCCCGTAGAAACAGTTTTTGTAAAAAATAGGCTAACGATTGCGTCATAACCACTCGATTGAGAAGGAGGAGAAGCTCGCAGGCAATTAACTTAATATGGCATACAGGCGATACATTTTAAAATACTATACACAATAATTAATCAGAATACTTACTCCTGCTCACTCACGACAAAGAACTCCCCGCTCAAGCTCGCCGTCTCTGCAAGATTAACGATGGCAGTTTGCACGCACAGCTACTAGAAGATTTACATCTGTCAGACAGGTTGCTGACGTCATCAAGCTTAGTTTGAGTCTGCGCGTCAGAAACGGAAGTGCTAAAAAACGCTAAAAATGGGCTTCACTTGTCTCAATTGAGTTCCAATGGTGTCGCTGTGTCCATTTCTTTTACTGTCTATGCTCATGATCAGGGCCGGCGCGTGCCTATAGGCAAACTAGGCAGCCGCCTAGGGCGACATCTCAGCCAGGGTGGCAAAAGAGAGGCGAGAGAGGCGAGAGAGGCGAGAGAGAGAGAGAGAGAGGCGAGAGAGAGAGGCGAGAGAATTATTAATTAATTTGTTTGTTTCACATTAGGTTACAATTACCGCGCTTATATCACATAATCAGATTATATAACATAATTTTAGTATTAAAAAAAACCCTTCACATTTCGAATAAAAATTCCGCCCAGCAGTGCCCTATTAGTAGGTATATATGCATGCAAAATACTATGTATATTCAGAATGTCAAAACGAATAAAATTATCCGGTCATGAGTACAATATTGCCCCTGTGGAAGAGCGTTTTTCGCTTGTTAGAGACCATGGGCGCGTATTTGGATTTTTATATGACATCGCATCTCTCAAAGAAAAGGAGTATACAATAGTTCTTCGTGATTGCTTAGGACTGGAAAAGGCCCTGACTCATGGAGACTCGCGGGATGTTGATGGGCATGAATTGTTTGAAGAGCTGACTGCTTTGGGCAGACGCCTGGTTTCTGGATCTTAAATAGTGTCTGTGCATTTATTTGCAATCAAGTCAATGATATCGCTGTAGATGAAGTGACCCCAACTAAGCAAGTTAGAGGTGACAGCAGCAAGGAACCGAAACTCCATTGGTGACAGAATGGAGAAAAAAACCTTGGGAGAAACCAGGGCTCAGTTGGGGGGCCAGTTCTCCTCTGACCAGACGAAACAAGTAATTTAATTCCAGACTGCAGCAAAGTCAGATTGTGCAGAAGAATCATCTGTTTCCTGTGGTCTTGTCCTGGTTGTCCTCTGAGACAAGGTCTTTACAGGGGATCTGTATCTGGGCTCTAGTTGTCCTGGTCTCAGCTGTCTTTCAGGGATGTAGAGGTCCTTTCTAAGTGCTGATCCACCATCTGGTCTGGATGCGTACTGGATCCGGGTGACTGCGGTGTGTTAAACCAGGTTAAAGAGATGGGTCTTTAATCTAGATTTAAACTGCAAGAGTGTGTCTGCCTCCCTAGGTAGGTTATTCCAGAGTTTAGGCGCCAAATAGGAAAAGGATCTGCTGCCCGCAGTTGATTTTGATATTCTAGGTATTATCAAATTGCCTGAGTTTTGAGAACGTAGTGGATGTAGAGGATTATAATGTAAAATGAGCTCAATCAAATACTGAGGTGCTAAACCATTCAGGGCTTTATAAGTAATAAGCAATATTTTAAAATCTATACATGGGAGGAAAACTATGTATAAAATGTTTGTAAAAATTGTAAATAAATTTTGTCATTTCCATCATTAATCCTAATTTAAATGAAGAGTGCCCTTTTTGTTTGCAGAGGGAAACAGTTTAACACTGCTTTTTGGATTGTAGCAGACTGTGCTCTTTTTTTTCCAGTTGTTGCAACAAATGTTCATGATGTTCGGAGGGAAATTTTCTAAGCATCTATTTATTCTTGGTTTTAGTTACAGTCAGAAAAGGAGAGTGAAATGTCAATTGTTTAACTTTGTATTTGGTCAAGCAAAAATCTACCTTAGTAGAAGAAATAAGATCGAAGAGTCCTTAGACTTTGACATAAACACTGTTTTTTTAGAATGGTGAAAGCTAGATTGAAAGTTGATTTTCATTTCTACAGTACAACGAATAATGTAGAGGAGTTCATAAACATTTGGTGTCATAAAAATATTTTTATGTTCTGTTGTGGAGAATGTCTTGTGTTTTGGGACTGTTCTGAGTTAAAGCATGCAAATTTTTTTACATTTCGGAAATTGATTTTCTTTGTGTTGTAGAGAACTCTGTTTTGAAAAATAAAGAGGTTTGAATCTCTCTCTCTCTCTCGGTGCTCGTGCCAGCTCGTGTGAGAGACGCGCAGCTCTTCCTACCAAGATATTTATAATATATTATTTTTAAGTAACATTAACATGGCAGTAAAATGACTGTATCTTTGTAATTTTTTTTAAGCGAATGTATATTGTTTGCGCAGCGGTGGTAACGTTACGTTTCCTGTCAGCACAGAGTTTACTGAAGTCTATCAGTTATGAACAGCCATACATTCCGGTTGAGTGAACGATGTGCGTGTGTGTCTGCCACTACTCACCGGGTCTCCTCTATTCTAATCTATCCTGCTGGACTTCTTTGTGTCGTTTTTTCTTTTTTTTTCTTTTTTCCGTGTGTCTGCCGCTATTAAACCGGTGCTTTCCTGCCCTGCTGGACTTGTTTGTGTCAAACTACTCTTGTGGATTTAGTTTATCTTATCTTCTCCCAGTGCCTCCTGAATTTTCCCGGTAGCATTGTTGTTCGCTGCTCATGCCAACCCGTGGATTACTGCTACAAACTTTGCTACAATTTGCCGTGGATTACTGCTACAAACTTTGCCACAATCTCCGTTGGGACATTGGAACATTTGCTGTTGTTGTGTCAATCCGTGGACTACTGCTACAAACTTTCCATCCGTGGAGTATTGCTACAAACTTTCAGTCCGTGGACTATTGCTACAAACTCTCAATCTATGGACTATTGCTACAAACTTTCAATCTGTGGACTATTGCTACAAACGTTGATACACACTGCTCCTTCTGTTCTGTTTGCTATGGCCCAGCACACCGGCTCCTTTCCTGCATGAGCTTTCTTCCTCGCTCCCTTCACTACGACTACTTGTGGTGAGTGTGTTTTAACCCACTTGCCTCATTGTTGTCCCTAGTCTGTTTTGTGGCCTGCGTACTGCACTACGCTGATTACATCTCGGACTGGTTTGTGTTGTGAGCCTGGTCGGCTAACATGTAGCATTAAAACAGCCTGAACAGTGCCATGCTTTCTTAGAATTCTTTTAACACCCATGTTAGCTTTCAATCTACTCCTCCTCCCATGGGCCCACAGCTCTCCCAGTTTACTGCTATTGACTCTACCACTATCACTGACATCATTATTAAGTCTAACTCTTCCTCATGTCAGCTCGATCCTGTCCCCACCTCTTTACTTAAGGCCTGTGTCATATCTTTAGCTGAACCCATTACACTGATTGTAAATGCCTGTCTCAACTCTGGTGATCTGCCTGCTGCACTCAAAACTGCTGTAATTACACCCATTCTCAAAAAACCTAATTCTGACCCTGCATCACTGTCTAACTACCGTCCAATCTCCAACCTCCCCTTTCTGGCTAAGGTATTAGAAAAAGTGGTGGCCTCACAACTACACACTTTTCTACACCATCACAACCTGTAGGAGCCTTTTCAATCTGGCTTCCGCCCGTGTCACAGTACAGAGACCCTTCTATTACGCATAGTTAACGACCTCCTTCTGTCTGTGGACTCTGGCTCACTCAACATTCTCATCCTTCTCGATCTTAGTGCTGCTTTTGATACAATAAATCACAATGTCTTAATCTCCCGTCTGTCTACCATTCGTGTTTCAGGCACAGCCCTAAGTTGGTTTCAATCTTACCTCACCAACAGAAAGCAGTTTGTCGCACTTGGCTCACATAAGTCTTCTATGTCCCCAGTCACTCGTGGTGTCCCTCAGGGTTCGGTTCTCGGGCCACTCCTCTTTCTCATATACATCCTCCCTCTTGGTCAAATTATTCGCAGCCACGGTCTAAATTTCCACTGCTATGCTGATGACATTCAACTCTATCTAACCACTACTTCCTCCTCTGACCCCCCCCACACACACACACACACACACTCGCTCACTGATTGGAAAACAATTTTCTCAAGCTCAACACGGATAAAACTGAAATTCTGCTGATTGGCCCCAAAAGCATGCTCTCCAAACCATACACTTTTACTCTTAATATTGATGATTCACCCGTTCACCCCACCCCGGTTGTCAAAAACCTTGGCATTACATTCGACTCCACTCTCAGTTTTGATCATCATATCAAATCACTCACTAAAACTGTCTTCTTTCACCTCCGTAACATTGCCTGCCTCCGACCTTTCCTTTCTATTAGTGATGCAGAGACTTTGGTTAACTCCTTCATCATGTCCCGCTTAGATTATTGTAACTCACTTTTCCTTGGTCTACCCACCAAATCCCTTCAAAGATTGCAATACATTCAAAACTCGGCAGCCAGGCTCCTTACACATACAAAACGATCTGCTCACATCACCCCCATTCTCCATCAACTCCACTGGCTACCACTCCCGTCCCGGATTAAATACAAAGTACTACTACTCACCTTCAAAGCTCTCCATAACCTCGCTCCTCCATACATCTGTGACCTCCTGATTACATACACCCCCTCCCGTTCACTCAGATCCTCCGACCAAAACCTTCTTGTTATTCCCCGCACTAGACTTTCCACCGTGGGTGGTAGGTCTTTCAGTGCACTGGCCCCAAAACTCTGGAACTCCCTCCCACAACCTCTTCTTAACTGTTCATCTCTTCCTTTCTTCAAAACGCATCTCAAGACATTTCTGTTTAATGATCACTTCTCCTCATACAATTCATAATCCATCTACTGTATGTTTTGCTGTATTACTGTTTGTATCACTTATTCTTTTGTTTCCTATTTAATGTTAATCTGTTTATTCTGTTATTATGTCTGTTATTCTATTTCTATGTAAAGCGACCTTGGGTCTGAGAAAGGTGCTATATAAAATAAACGTATTATTATTACTATTATTATACATTGATTATAAAAAGACTTAATAAGCGTGTGTAGCCGAGGTATTGTATTAGGCTATATAAATCCTTGTTTATGTTTCTATTTATGCTTATGCTTGCATTCCAATTCCTCCCTAGAGAGCTGTGACTTGTTATGGTAAAGAAAAAGACCCATTTGTATGTTTTTCCAGATGTTTCCTATCTGTGGGTCAGGATATTTTTTTGCTGACAAGCACATTCTTTTCACACACAGGCTATATTATTATAATGGAATAATATATAAATGGCTAGAATCATATTGATTATACTTGATTAATTAAAATCTTCTACAATATGAGCTAAAAATCATAACACAATATTTTACACGGTCCAGGCGATATCGATATTACATTCCAATATGAGAAAAAAAATACAAAAATACAATAACTAGAAAAAGTGAGGGATTGCACATACACCTGAAAAGTATTTTTTATTGTACCATTGTTTTTCTCAAAAAGTGCAAACGTGCAACATGAGCTAGGCCTTTATGAATTAAATTAAATTAAATATTGTGTGTTTGAGTTGGCCAGTGGCTCCCAAACCTTTTCTGCTGGGCCCTTCTTTGGTAGGGAAACATATTTTCAAGGCCCCATCCCCTTTTTTTGTTGTTGTTGTTGTTTGGAAAATCTATTATGCTCACCAAGGCTACATTTATTTATTAACAATACAGTAAACACTGTAATATTGTGAAATTCTGTCCGTTTAATTAATCTATTTGATTGTTTTTACACATAGGCTTCTGTATTTCTGTAATGCGCAGCTAAATTTTCAGCATCATGACTCCAGTCTTCAGTGTCACATGATCTTCAGAAATCAGTTTAATATGCTGATTTGCTGCTCAGTAATAATTTCTGATTATCGGGTACTGTGAGTCATGTTGAGGTCATTTAAATATGTCAAATTAATATTTTGTATTCAAGTGTTTTCTTAACAGGCACGTGGGCGCATGATAAGCGGGACAGTAATGCAGTGTAGTCTTTATCAGCCTGCAGAGGTTTCTTTTGCAAAATAATCTGCTGACTGTGCACTGTCCCCCAGTTTGGGAACCACTGGAGCAGTGATTTGTGCTCTATTAGTTTGGTCTGTTATGATGCTCTGTGTTTGATTACTAATGCCTGTGTAGTACGGCGTTGCAAAAACCATTCAGCCTCGACTCTTTTTCGTCATTTGTGTTCAAATGTGTTCCTATATAAATACAAAATTTGAATTCATGAATGTATAACATTATCCACAGTATAGCAAAATCCATATCATGGAACAACATAATACCGGTAGTCACTTTCATACTGGTATAGTGCCCACCGCTACTTCAACGACTTTATTAGATAAGAAGAATTTTTGTTGAAGAAGCCAAAACTCTTCCCATTCTATATCACTAAATATGTTGTTCCAAAAACTCACACAAGCAGGTAAAGAAATCTGATATGTCTTTGTATGACATGGTATTGAGAAGACTTTGGTTAGGCCGGACCAAAAATCCATTTGAAAACAGAATTTGCAAAGGTCATACATATTACACATACATTTTGAAATCTGCCTTGCATACACAATATCCTGCAGGGCAAGAACATTTACACAGTTGACCTTTATGTTGTACCAACATGGCAGCCACCAAACAACTGTGATCCATTTTTGAGACTGCCTGTAAGTACAGTATAAGTGTTGTTCTATTCCCTGTTACGCTCACAGTTATATGCTCACAGTTATATGTTCACTTGAACTTTCTGTATCATATCAGGATGATGCTCACTTAAAGGGCCCATATTGTCAAAACTGAAATTTCTCTTTTCACTATAACTGAGGACTAGGGGCTATTTAACTACAATATAAGTTTCAAAACCGTCAGTCCACAGTGAAATGCACACAGCCTGCATAAAGTAGCTGTGATTTTTCATGAACCGCTGTGGCTTCTATAAAAAGTTGATGTCAGAACTATACAGTCACCTACTTCAGTCACCACCCGAGCACCACCCACCATCCCACTCTTCTTCAGTCTTCACCCGAGCACTGCCCACAGTCCCACTCTCCTTCAGTCACCACCCCGATCTCCACCCACTGTCCCACTCTCCTTCAGTCACCACCCGAGCATCGCCCTCCTTCCCACTCTCCTTCAGACACCACCCCGAGCACCGCCCACCGTCCCACTCTCCTTCAGTCACCAACCCGAGTACCGTCCACCATCCCACTCTCCTTCAGTCACCACCCGAGCAACGCTTACCATCCCACTCTCCTTCAGTCACTAACCCGAGTACCGCCCACCATCCCACTCTCCTTCAGTCACCACCCGAACACCGCTTACCATCCCACCCTCCTTCAGTCACCACCCGAGCACCGCTTACCATCCCACTCTCCTTCAGTCACCACCCGAGCATCGCCCTCCGTCCCACTCTCCTTCAGCCACCACCCCGAGCACCACCCACTGTCCCACTCTCCTTCAGTCACCACCCAAGCTCCACCCACCATCCCACTTTCCTTCAGTCACCACCCGAGCACCGCCCACCATCACACTCTCCTTCAGTCACCATCCCGAGCACCGCCCACCGTCCCACTCTCCTTCAGTCACCACCCGAGCACCGCTTACCATCCCAATCTCCTTCAGTCACCACCCGAGCTCTGCCCACCGTCCCACTCTCCTTCAGTCACCACCCTGAGCTCCGCCCACCATCCCACTCTCCTTCAGTCACCACCCCGAGCACCGCCCACCGTCCCACTCTCCTTCAGTCACCACCCCAGCATTGCCCACTGTCCCACTCTCCTTCAGTCACCACCCGAGCTCTGCCCACCATCCCACTCTCCTTCAGTCACCACCCCGAGCACCGCCCACCGTCCCACTCTCCTTCAGTCACCACCCCAGCATTGCCCACTGTCCCACCCTCCTTCAGTCACCACCCGAGCTCCGCCAACCTTCCCACTCTCCTTCAGTCACCACCCGAGCATCGCCCTCCGTCCCACTCTCCTTCAGTCACCACCCCGAGCACCACCCACCGACCCACTCTCCTTCAATCACCACCCGAGCTCCGCCCACTGTCCCACTCTCCTTCCGTCACCACCCCGAGCACCGCCCACCGCCCCACTCTCCTTCAATCACCACCCGAGCTCCGCCCACCGTCCCACACTCCTTCAGTCACCACCCCGAGCACCGCCCACCGTCCCACTCTCCTTCAGTCACCACCCCAGCATTGCCCACTGTCCCACTCTCCTTCAGTCACCACCCGAGCTCTGCCCACCATCCCACTCTCCTTCAGTCACCACCCCGAGCACCGCCCACCGTCCCACTCTCCTTCAGTCACCACCCCAGCATTGCCCACTGTCCCACTCTCCTTCAGTCACCACCCGAGCTCCGCCAACCTTCCCACTCTCCTTCAGTCACCACCCAAGCATCGCCCTCCGTCCCACTCTCCTTCAGTCACCACCCCGAGCACCACCCACCGCCCCACTCTCCTTCAATCACCACCCGAGCTCCGCCCACTGTCCCACTCTCCTTCCGTCACCACCCCGAGCACCGCCCACCGTCCCACACTCCTTCAGTCACCACCCGAGCACCGCCCACAGTCCCACTCTCCTTCAGTCACCACCCGAGCACCGCCCACAGTCCCACTCTCCTTCAGTCTCCACCCGAGCACCGCTCACCGTCCCACTCTCCTTTTGCCAAACCCCCAGACAACATCACGTCCATAACAATACTGAGCAACATCACATCTAAATGTGGATCACATCTAAGGTTTTTAGTAAAGACAAACTCACCATGTCTAGTCATGATGATGATGATAGATTTCAGCAGACAAAACTCAATTAATCACAACAATGTATATACAATTACAAATGATTTTATGTATATCGTCAGTTTGCTGTTTTACACACATGCAGACATTATTTCTTACTCGACATAGTCATGAGATGCAAGAAAAATGGCAAGAAATCTGTAGATGCGTCCATAACAACAAATACTTTATTGAACCTTTGTGTGAAATGTGCGCTGCAAACGCAAGCATTTTTGATGATCGTTTCTGTCCAGTCTGCTCATTTTATCACGTTTAACACACCTGTCAATTTCTAATTCGAGGCTGTTGATTCACAGCATCACAACAAGATGATATTTTAAGCTCTTTACGTATCTGAATCTGCGCTGGTCCGCTGACCCTAGTTACCTGTGGTTGGCCTGGCCGTGCGTCACTCAGAAAATTAACAGGCCAATCAGAAGAGAGGCTCATGAATATTAATTAGACAGGCCAAAATCAACCTGTACTTGAGAAGCTCTTGAGAAAGAAGTCTCAAAAGTGTTACTGTTTTTAAATATTATATTCACTCATCTTTCTTTTGTTTTATTAAAGGGCTTTCCAGGTCAACCTTATGGCACGGACTGTGGTGTCTTTTTGTTAATGGTAAGATTATTTTTGTTGTTTTGCCTCAATGATTTTTCCTGTATAGTCTAAATTTTACATGGTGATGGATTCCTCATTTGATTACACAATTGTGAGTACTTGTTTACAATAATGTTGAGTCTGTGTGATTTAAATATTCAAAGAGGTATTAACTTGCATGTTATGAGCAGCTGGACATGTCAGAACTGTGGAAATGGTGGTGTGTGATGTTAATGGAGAACTATGGGCTGGATAGGTACAGTATTTCTTTTCATTTTTATGGATATCAACAAATAATGGAACATTGTGTAATATTATCACTTTTAACAGCCACGGAAAGGTTTTTGCACACTTCACTGAGGAGTCTAAAGCCGAACTAAGGGGTGACTGGCAGTCTGTTTTGAGACTAAGGTAAAGGAAGATAGAGGACACCTTTCAGGTAAAAGCATTTACTTGAGAAAATGACACTTAAAATGTCATGGTACCATGTGAATGTTTGCTTCTACTGTGGTGTTTTACTAACAGGAAGAGCCACAACATTGGTAACCCATTGCTTCATCACAACGTCTCTATACAGCTGGGCTCATCAACCATTACTCCTTCCAGGGCAGCCAGAAACCTAGGAGTTGTGATGGATCATCAGTTAAGCTTCACAGACCACATTGCTACAACGACCCGGTCCTGCAGGTTTGCCTTATACAACATTAGGAAGATTAGACCCTTCCTGTCAGAGCAAGCCACCCAACTTCTTGTCCAAGCTCTTGTTCTCTCCAGACTAGACTACTGTAATGCTCTCCTGGCTCTTCCTGCATGTACTGTCAAGCCTCATTGGGTGGTGTTGGCGCAGTGGATAAGACACATGCCTTTGGTGTGAGAGACCCGGCTTCGATTCCACTGTGAGACACCAATGTGTCCCTGAGCAAGACACTTAACCCCTAGTTGCTCCAGAGGTGTGCGACCTCTGGCATATATAGCAGTTGTAAGTCGCTTTGGATAAAAGCGTCAGCTAAATGTAAAATGAATGAAATGAAAAAGCCTCTGCGAATGATCCAGAATGCAGCAGCGAGGGTTGTCTTCAATGAGCCAAAAAAAAAGCTCACGTTACTCCTCTCCTCATCAGGTTACACTGGCTACCAGTAGCCACTCGCATCAAATTCAAGGTACTGATGCTTGCCTACAAGACGACCACTGGCACGGCACCAACTTACCTAAACTCACTGGTTAAATCCTATGTGCCGCTCTGCAAGTGAACAACGCCTTGTGGTGCCATCCCAAAGAAATCCAAAATCACTCTCACGGACCTTTTCCTGGACTGTGCCCAGCTGGTGGAATGACCTCCCAATCTCAAGAGTCTTTACTCATTTGCAAGAAACATCTAAAGACTCATCTTTTTTTCCTGCACTTAACCAACTAATACCAGCACTTTTCCTTTTCTTGTCTTTTCATTTATTAAAAAAAAAAAAAAAAAAAACCTGGCTATGCGTTCTATCCTAGACTAACTGAGACTTGTCATGGCACTTGTATACTGTTGTTGTTCTCTTGTTGACCTGACTGCTTCTATTGTTCTCATTTGTAAGTCGCTTAGGATAAAAGCGTCTGCTAAATGATTAAATGTTAAATTGGGTTCAAGAATCATCATCAAAAGTATACTGTGTAGTGGTTCAGACAAAATGCAAATTCTCTTTAAATATGAAGTTTTTAAATTAACACACTCAAGTGTAATATTCATCTGTTTGTATTTTATAAATTTTTAAGCAGATGATGCAAGTATAAATGTACTGCATCCTGTGTTGGAGGATGTACTGCTTGAATCACTTGAAAGAGGCACACTGTTTTGTTACGGGACTAGCAACAAAGGCAAAGTAATTGTTTCTTTTAGTTTTTTGAACAATACTGAATTAATGCTTTTGGTTTCTTACAATTGTATCTCCCTTGTTTTTTCTGTTATTTTACAGAGAGTTTTAAAGGAAGCCAGCAGCAAGCGGTGTTTGGAGCAGTCAAGTGTGCTGCTTGGTTCTGTTCAGCTGCCCAAAGTACTCTATATGGAGGATGAAGATGTTGATGAGGCCTTGGACAAATTACAGAAGGCTGAATTTTCAGAGGACAGAATGGTTGCTCTAGAACCTTTCAGTTTTTTCTTCACTGAGATGTGGGACGTGAACTTGTTCTTTGAACATGTAATTGATGAGTCATCAGAATCAGAATGAGCTTTATTGCCAGGTATGTTTACACATACGAGGAATTTGTTTTCGTGACAGAAGCTCCGCAGTACAACAGATTGACAGCGACGGAACATAAAACACATAATGAAAGAATAAAAAATACAAATAAGTAGATAGTTAATGACAATATACAAATTGACAATTGTAGGCAGGTATATTACAAAATGCAGTTATGTGTGTACATGTGTATATTATGTGCAAAATTTAAGTGTATACTAAGTATGTGTGTTAGATAAATAAGTGTATGTGTATATAAATATAAAGTGTAGTGTGTTCGCAGTTATCAGTTATTATCATTTATCACCTGTTGGTTACCGTTGATAGACAGACAGAACTGTTAATGATGACAGCGAACAAGAGGGAGAATGTGTCGCTCTCAGCGCCATCAAAATACAAGTCCTGCTTCAAACGCATCGGTCACTTTCCTTCTAAAAGTGGAAGCAACTACTCCTTTCAGTCCTAAACATAATTGGAGTTGTAAAAGGTTTGCCTTTATTTGTGTACATTCACAATAAAAACAAATCATTGTGCTTTTGTAAAATAAAGCTAAAGAAAAATAGGATGCCGCTTTCTGTCGTCTGTTTCCTTTCACGCAGCACAAAAATGAGACGAAACTCTACGTACTAGGCTACTGGTTTTTCTTTCATTTTCTTAATTTATAAATTAAGTATAAATATGTTTCTCGTTGATAAAGCTAGGAGATATATATATATATATATATATATATACTTGGCTGAATGTCACTTCACTTCACTGCACTTCACTTTTTCTCCGCTCGCAGAAGCGCTGCAGGTGCGTGATGTGATATGAAGACCAGTGAATCCTCAGGTTCTGTTGTTTGCTGCTTTTTGCGCATGTAAAATTAGTTCTCGGGAAACAAATGTTAGTATTTCTAAGGGTCGCAGACACGTATCCTTTCTAATTTAATTCACTTCTAATTTAAAATAATCTTGTTGGTTAACGGTTAGCAATCGGTTAACGAGCGTCGGTTAACGAGCAATGTCTTGATAATGGAAAATCCCCATCCCTTTGTGACCTTGCGTAAGTTCATCAAAAAAAACCCAGGTCACCTGAGTGAAGAAAAGGCAAGACTCATCATGTGTCAAGTCGCCGTTGCTCTGCGTCACTGCTGGGATCGTGGTATTTTTCATGAAACCGATCTGAGTAATATTCTCATCAACACGGACACCCTGGTGTTGAAGATAATGGACTTTAGATACGCAGAGCACATCATCAAAAAACGTAAGTTGTCTTTCTGAACACACATCACTGACTCATTTATTACAGTTCCCTGATGATGCGTTACTAAATTCTGGAAATGTGTTGTTTACAGGAAGCGAAGAAGCTTCCTGTAAAAAAAGGAAAACCTATACTTCGTGCTGGATGCGCTCATCACAACCATAAGACATCCGTGCTGGAAAAAAGCACACCTGTCCAGAGGTGAGACCAGTGACAAGAACATTGCTTGAAAAAAATATAAAGCTCAGACACAAGGGATCATGCCTGGTTTAGAGACCGCTCTACAGTGAATGAAGGAGAAGGAAAGTGAAAAGAGATAATTCTGGCCTTTTACTTCAGAAATCAATTCCAAACCCAAGCTTATGTTCATGCTCTCATAGTTTGAGTGTTGGGCGGGCAGCTCTCAGCCACGCTTCACTCCTTTAACCCTGCAGCTGAGCCTCGGGTGAGATTAGTTAGTACTCCAGCACTTCTCCTCTCTCTTCATCCAGAGCTCTGTTCAAGAGTCAAGAGTCAAGAGGCATTTATTTGTCATTTGCATAGTTAACACTTCAATGGCCAGTTTGCCCCAATGTTCTCACTACAACCAATCAGGTGTTGCTTTACAGTCAGCGGTCTCTAACTGAAACAGCTTTGCTTTTAGCTCCGATATGAATTATAAGATCCATAAGAAGTGCTACAGTAAAAGATACTTAACATTTAGTTTTCGTTATCCACAGTATTCTGATTTAATCGCCTTCGACAGTATTAGAGCTTTACGTCTCTTTATGGAAACACTGGATAGAAAGCGCCACATAATTCAGGACAGAACAGACTAATAAATAACTCAATTGATTTAATAGATGAAATTACTGTCCCACAACAGCATTCCCAGTTCTTCAGTCGAGCAGATTTAATGATGGATACGAGCAACTCTGTGGATCTGACACTCTGTAGTTAGCATTATAAGTAGGGTGTCACGCCACTAATTAGAAATGTTTCAAACAGTAATTAAATGTAATACAGAATGATTCCCACTTTATAGAGACGATATACTTGGTTTATTAAGATGATATATAAAATATAAAGAAGTACAGACAAAAAATGATATCTCAGTGTTTTCTGGGATTTTATCGATAACGATAATTTGACGATATTTTGCTGAGTGTGTTATTGTGCTGATATCTCAAGGACTACCGTGGACAGCTGACTCCTAAAGTTTTGATATTCTTCATATTCTGTGGTGGTCAGTTCACAGCAGTTATAGAAATTAATCTTTCCAACAAGTTTAAATAGATTTTCACCTTTATGGGCATTTGTACCTTTATAAAGTCATTTTTTTCCTAACCGTGGGCATCATCTTTTTAATCAGTCAGTTAGAATAATAAGACATTTTGGCTGTTATGAACTAAATTAAATCAAAATTGATCTTTGCAGTGCAGACGAAACACAGACGCTGCATCTGAAGTGGCATGTAGATGTGTTTGCACACTCTTTAATGCAGGACCCAAATGATTTAACCTGCAGTTACAAATGCAGAAATTATGTTTTGATATATTAAACATAAAATGTTGACCACTGATATTGAAGATTAATTACAAATTAAAAGATACTCTGAAAGCGAAATTGAAATGGTCAAGTCACAGTCAAGTGAGTCACTGCAATTGAAACGATTTGTTTAAACGGGTGATTCATTCAGGAACGAAACAGTGTCATGTTGCTCAGAGACACAAAACAGTGCTTGTCCTTTGTTTGAAATTATTTTGGTTTTGTCTAAAATCGCACATCGTTAAAACAACAATTAGGATGTTATCACAGACGGTATGCATCTCACACTCCTATAAAGACACCACTTAAAAGAAGTTTTAACCACACAAACAGTACTTCAGCTCAATTTGAAGGAATAGAATGAATCTGACTGTAAATCAAAATGTGACGGCTGTAGCGAGAACATGCTACGATTGGCCAAGGCAATGTTTCTGTTATCTGATTGGCTTGAGATGACAGTGGGTGGAGTCCACCTCAAGGTTATTATAATTCTGCGTTTTTACCAGTGTTGGGGTAGTTACTCGAAAAATGTAATTAGTTACTAGTTACTTCTGTAAATTGTAATGCGATTACTTCACTAGTTACTGCATTTGAAAAGTAATTTCGCTACTTATTACTTTACTTTTACAATATTTTAGGGAATATTTTCCAAATTCCGTTTTCCGTTTTAATTTTTCTGGATTCCATTTTTTTCTGTTTTATTTTTTTCTCAACTCTTTTTAAACCCCTTAACTGTCACTCACATTTTTGAACATTGACTTTATAGTGCACAATCCAAAC
Organism: Carassius gibelio; assembly: GCF_023724105.1. Taxonomy (NCBI): domain Eukaryota; kingdom Metazoa; phylum Chordata; class Actinopteri; order Cypriniformes; family Cyprinidae; genus Carassius; species Carassius gibelio. The sequence goes on from NC_068392.1 coordinate 22,711,219, forward strand.
TTTGATTTTTTTAATTCATGAATGAAAATATTTTGTAACATGATATTGATGAACCATTTACATGGTAATGCAATGTCTGATTTTAAAATGGGTTTTAAAGGATGAATTTTGAGATTTTAATTTTTAATGATTTCTAAAATGTGATAGAGAAAAAGGCAACGAAGAAGAATTTTTTTTAAACAAAGGTCAAAACTCCTGTTATAATGTAGATTTTTGAGGGTGCACTCTTGTCATAAATTAATCGATTACTATTTCTACATAATTTTTAACAAAAAACATTGTTAAAATATATATTTGGGAGTCTTAGACCTTTCCAACGATATATAGTTTGTCAAGATTAGATTAGATTTATTTGTAATATAGTGAAGTAAATGTAGGGGACGGGGTGACAGTTAACAGGTTAATGGTTAAATTTAATTGTGTTAATCAAAAAGCATGTCTAATTAATTTAAATCATAACACTTATACATTTTCACAGCAATTTATTAAAAGTGTAAAAGAAATTACATGTTTAGGGCCCTATGAAATGTTTTATTTTTAGCATGTGTAATTATTTAAATGCATAAAAAAACTTAATTTATTACATTTTTCTTAAAATAGCCTCATGAAATGTTTTTTTTTTCCCCTCAGAAATTCTGTTGTGCATTTACATTTTTCTGGTTATCAAATGAAGCCATAAAACATTCATTTAGATTTTCTTTTAAATATTGAAAATTAAGCAAACTTTATTTTTTGGTAAACAAATGGGATTTACTATTAAAAATTAAACATGGAAGAAATGTTAAGCAGGAGATGCTTTAAAGCACAAGAAATAGAGGTTTCCCCGGTAACAGCTGTAAACAGAGCACAGCTACGCTCAAAAACGCTGCTTTATCAGGCATATAACATAGTTAGACAAGTCTATAACAAGTCTTCCTTCAGAAATACAGTGATATATAAACACCTATGTCTCGTTTTGGTATTTAAACATATAAATGTAAGGAATTATTATTATTATTAAACGTGCAGTGTGTGCTCATGTTTATTCAACAAAGCCTTTTTTTAAATCACGGCAAGTCTCCAAAAATAAATAAATGTATGGGAAACACATCCCACATCACAACCACCTGAGCCCAACTTCAGTGTATTCATCACCTTAATTTTAACTGCGTTTGTAGAAGACATCGCAGCCAGACCGATATACACAACACAGACCGGAAGTTAACTTAGGGCCAGATGCGCGCGCCCGATGAAACCATCTATAAGATGACATTTCAGCACTTGACAAACGGAGAGCGACTCCTATGTACAGTAGGTGGACAGCCTAATTAGGCGGTGCCGCGGCGGTAACTGTAATTCAGTCGCGTATTAAAATCATTCGCGAAACTACCGCCAGGTGGCCCATAGGGACGGATTGTGAAATGAATATAATTGTAAAATGAGATAAAACAAGTAAAACAAAAATAACATTATGATATAACATTGTAACATTAAAAAAAATGTACAATTTGTTAATTTCAAAATGTAGGATAGTCTTAGACTACAGTCTACTAAACAAAAATTAAAAGAAGACCTTTACACAAAGGATCATATGCATGTTATTTTTATTAAACAGTAAATAAATATAAGGCCTATGTATATATATATATATAATATTAGTATATGTATATAATATTTTCATTTTATTTTAATTTCGGTTCATTCTTGGTTTTAAAAAAAATCTTCAGGTTCTATATGCAGATCGAAATGGGAACGGTCCAGCATTTAGCAATAATTAGTATTAACTCTGTTATTATTCTTGATTTTTCAAACTACCAGCACTTAGCATTTTTGAATTTTCAGCTGTTTGATCGCACTGGTGTCTCGTGCACATATTCACTGGAAACAGCAGTCATTAACCAGACGTGAGCACCTTGACATAATATTAATTATGATTTTTTTCCAACTATACTGAAACACGCATGAACTACAAAGCCTATTTACCTTATGAATAATAGTTAAGCTTTAAATGGGAAACATCACGAATATGGAAACGTTTGGATTTCTCCTGAATGAGAAAGCCCAACATTACCTTATGCTTAGCTTTAAATTATTATTATTATTAATTTTTTTTTTTGTTACTAAGCCTATATTATTATATACTGCAATTATATTTGTCCATCAGAATTATATATTTTTAATTATTGTTTTGTTCTGATAAATTTGTTAAATTTAAAGGATTTGTTGTAAAGTGAAGGGAACTAAAAATATCCTGTTGGTACATTATAACATTATTAATATAATATAATGTAATATCAATCAATCACCTTTATTTATATAGTGCTTTAATCAAAATACATTGCGTCAAAGCAACTGAACAACATTAATTTGGAAAACAGTGTGTCAATAATTTAAAATGATAGTTAAAGGCAGTTCATCATTGAATTCAGTGATGTCATCTCTGTTCAGTTTAAATAGTGTCTGTTTTTATTTGCAATCAAGTCAATGATATCGCTGTAGATGAAGTGACCCCAACTAAGCAAGCCAGAGGCGACAGCGGCAAGGAACCGAAACTCCATCGGTGACAGAATGGAGGAAAAAACCTTGGGAGAAACCAGGCTCAGTTGGGGTCAGTTCTCCTCTGACCAGACGAAACCAGTAGTTCAATTCCAGGCTGCAGCAAAGTCAGATTGTGCAGAAGAATCATCTGTTTCCTGTGGTCTTGTCCTGGTGCTCCTCTGAGACAAGGTCTTTACAGGGGATCTGTATCTGGGCTCTAGTTGTCCTGGTCTCAGCTGTCTTTCAGGGCAGTAGAGGTCCTTTCTAGGTGCTGATCCACCATCTGGTCTGGATACGTACTGGATCCGGGTGACTGCAGTGACCCTCTGATCTGGATACAGACTGGATCTGGTGGCTACGGTGACCTCGGAACAAGAGAGAAACAGACAAATATTAGCGTAGATGCCATTCTTCTAATGATGTAGCAAGTACATCGGGTGTTATGTGAAGTGTTCCGGTTCCGGTTTACCTAATTAATGCAGTCTAAAAATCCTTTAACGGATTTGGATATTAAAAGCATATTAGTGTGTTATGTGTAAGCCAGGTTAAAGAGATGGGTCTTTAATCTAGATTTAAACTGCAAGAGTGTGTCTGCCTCCCGAACAATGTTAGGTAGGTTATTCCAGAGTTTAGGCGCCAAATAGGAAAAGGATCTGCCGCCCGCAGTTGATTTTGATATTCTAGGTATTATCAAATTGCCTGAGTTTTGAGAACGTAGCGGACGTAGAGGAGTATAATGTAAAAGGAGCTCATTCAAATACTGAGGTGCTAAACCATTCAGGGCTTTATAAGTAATAAGCAATATTTTAAAATCTATACGATGTTTGATAGGGAGCCAGTACAGTGTGGACAGGACCGGGCTAATATGGTCATACTTCCTGGTTCTAGTAAGAACTCTTGCTGCTGCATTTTGGACTAGCTGTAGTTTGTTTACTAAGCGTGCAGAACAACCACCCAATAAAGCATTACAATAATCTAACCTTGAAGTCATAAATGCATGGTTTAACATTTCTGCATTTGACATTGAGAGCATAGGCCGTAATTTAGATATATTTTTGAGATGGAAAAATGCAGTTTTACAAATGCTAGAAACGTGGCTTTTTAAGGAAAGATTGCGATCAAATAGCACACCTAGGTTCCTAACTGATGACGAAGAATTGACAGAGCATCCATCAAGTCTTAGACAGTGTTCTAGGTTATTACAAGCAGAGTTTTTAGGCATCCAATTTTTTATATCGACTATGCATTCCATTCGTTTTTTCAAATTGGTGTGTTTCACCGTGCCGCGAAGAAATATATAGCTGAGTATCATCAGCATAACAGTGAAAGCTAACACCATGTTTCCTGATGATATCTCCCAAGGGTAACATATAAAGCGTGAATAGTAGCGGCCCTAGCACTGAGCCTTGAGGTACTCCATACTGCACTTGTGATCGATATGATACATCTTCATTCACTGCTACGAACTGATGGCGGTCATATAAGTACAATTTAAACCATGCTAATGCACTTCCACTGATGCCAACAAAGTGTTCAAGTCTATGCAAAAGAATGTTGTGTGTCAAACGCAGCACTAAGATCCAATAAAACTAATAGAGAGATACACCCACGATCAGATGATAAGAGCAGATCATTTGTAACTCTATGGAGAGCAGTCTCAGTACTATGATACGGTCTAAATCCTGACTGGAAATCCTCACATATACCATTTTTCTCTAAGAAGGAATATAATTGTGAGGATACCACCTTTTCTAGTATCTTGGACAGAAAAGGGAGATTCGAGATTGGTCTATAATTAACCAGTTCTTTGGGGTCAAGTTGTGTTTTTTTTTTTATGAGAGGCTTAATAACAGCCAGTTTGAAGGTTTTGGGGACATATCCTAATGACAATGAGGAATTAATAATAGTCAGAAGAGGATCTATAACTTCTGGAAGCACCTCTTTTAGTTGTTGTTCATGTTGTTGGTTTAGATGATTTAACAAGTTTATACAATTCTTCCTCTCCTATAGTAGAAAATGAGTGGAACTGTTCCTCAGGGGGTCTATAGTGCACTGTCTGATGTGATACTGTAGCTGACGGCTGAATGGTTGCAATTTTATCTCTAATAGTATCGATTTTAGAAGTAAAGTAGTTCATAAAGTCATTACTGCTGTGGTGTTGGGAAATGTCAACACTTGTTGAGGCTTTATTTTTCGTTAATTTAGCCACTGTATTGAATAAATACCTGGGGATATGTTTGTTTTCTTCTAAAAGAGAAGAAAAGTAATCAGATCTAGCAGTTTTTAATGCTTTTCTGTAGGATATGTTACTTTCCCGCCAAGCAATACGAAATTCCTCTAGTTTTGTTTTCCTCCAGCTGCGCTCCATTTTTCGGGCTGCTCTCTTTAGGGTGCGAGTATGCTCATTATACCATGGTGTCAAACTGTTTTCCTTAACCTTCCTTAAGCGTAAAGGAGCAACTGTATTTAAAGTGCTAGAAAAGAGAGAGTCCATAGTTTCTGTTACATCATCAAGTTGTTCTGAGGTTTTGGATATGCTAAGGAATTCGGATACATCAGGAAGATAACTTAAAAAGCAGTCTTTTGTGGTAGAAGTGATGGTTGTTCGATACTTGTAACAAGAAGTAGAATTTACAATTTTGGCTATATGAAGTTTGCACAGAACTAAATAATGATCTGAGATATCATCACTTGGCTGAATAATTTCAACACTATCAACATCAATTCCATGTGACAGTATTAAATCTAGAGTATGATTTCGACAATGAGTAGGTCCTGAAACGTGTTGTCTAACACCAATAGAGTTCAGAATGTCTATAAATGCTGATCCCAATGCATCTTTTTCATTATCGACATGGATATTAAAATCACCAACTATTAAAACTTTATCTGCAGCCAGAACTAACTCGGATGTAAAATCACCAAACTCTTTAATAAAGTCTGTATGGTGCCCTGGTGGCCTGTATACAGTAGCCAGTACAAACATAACAGGGGATTTATCATTAACATTTGTTTCTCTGGATAATGTTAAATGAAGCACCATTACTTCAAACGAGTTATACTTGAAGCCTGCCCTCTGAGAAATCCTGAAAACGTTATTATAAATTGAAGCAACTCCTCCCCCTTTGCCTTTTAGACGCGGCTCATGTTTATAACAGTAATCTTGGGGGGTGGACTCATTTAAAATAATGTAATCATCAGGTTTTAGCCAAGTTTCTGTCAAACAGAGCACATCTATATTATGATCAGTTATCATATTATTTACAAAAAGTGTTTTCGTAGAAATGGATCTGATATTCAATAAGCCAATCTTTATCATTTGTTTATCCATATTGCATTTGTTTTTTTATTTGTTGAACCTCAATTAAATTGTTAATCTTAACTTGGTTTGGACCTTTTTTTGTATTTTCTAGTTTGGGGAACAGACACAGTCTCTATAGTGTGATATCTAGGTGAAAGAGTCTCTATGTGCTGAGAATTAGCTGACCTCTGTGACGGGAGGCAGCTAGCAGACGGTCGGTTTAGCCAGTCTGTCTGCTTCCTGACCTGGGCCCCAGTTAGTCAAGTATAAACACTAAGACTATTTGCCATATTTCTAGACAGAAGAGTGGCACCACCCCAGGAGGGATGAAGACCATCTCTTTTCAACAAATCAGGTCTGCCCCAAAAGCTCGTCCAATTGTCTATATAACCTATGTTATTCTGTGGGCACCACTTAGACATCCAGCCATTGAGTGATGACAATCTGCTATGCATCTCATCACCACGGTAAGCAGGGAAGCCAGAGCATAGTACAGTGTCTGACATCGTGCTTGCAAGCTCACACACCTCTTTAAAGTTATTTTTAGTGATCTCCGACTGGCGAAGTCGAACATCAATAGCGCCAGCATGAATAAAAATCTTACTGTATTTACGTTTAGCATTAGCCAGCACTTTTAAATTTGCCAAGATGTCAGGTGCTCTGGCTCCCGGTAAACATTTGACTATGGTGGCTGGTGTCTCTATATTCACGTTCCGTACAATAGAATCACCAATAACTAGAGCACTTTCATCAAGTTTCTACAGCCCTAACATTCTTACTGTCCTCAATTAAACATTGGATGCGTCTCTCTAATTCTGAAATCTTCTCGGTCAGCCTAACTATTCTCCTGCATTTATCACATGTGAATCCCTCATCAATTAATATAATTATTAATATAATATAATGTAGTATAATTATTAATAAAATATAATGTAATATAATGTAACTTATACCTGACTCATCTTTTTTCCTCTGACAAACTTAATTTATTTTTAGCGTGTTTAAAAATAAATAAATAAAGAAAACATCCAGCAAATGAAAATAGGCGATTAATCCGTTAAAATTTCTTACTTTGGGTTAACAGTAATTATAATTATTTTATACTTCAGAACTGAGCCTGGGTTTTTTTTTTTTTTTTTTCATTGCATCTGGAAATGACTTCGTTCATCACATTCACTTCACTTCACATTCAGATCCCCCTCGCGCGTTGCTCAGCTGTGTATGTTTGATATAAAGTTTGCTGTCCCATTTTATACAGGAATTGTTCATTTAAAAAAATCGCATTATATTGTTAGTTCTAATTATATTATTAACGCAAGTTAATTTAGACTATTTAACATGCCCTGTGACATTTTATCCTTTTGTACTTATAAATTCCTTGATATTTTAAAGTTAGGTTAATAGTATTTAAATTCAAGTTTAAAAATAGGTTTTAACTAATAAATACCAACAACCATACATCATGTGAATAAATAAAATGCATACTTTTCATAACATTTCATTTTTCATAAAATGCATAACATTTCTGGTGTTTGGATTTGTATTTCAATATAATGAGCTCTAAGTTTAATAGCCCTAGACTGGTTCTCTCTCTCTCTCTCTCTCTCTCTCTCTTTATTTAACAGCATTAGCTCAATGATATACGTCTTCCTTCAGGTAGAATGAATGTTTTCCTGCCTTGCTAAATGTTGGGCTCATGATCAATAAGTTCACCTCAATCTGATTCAGTGAAGTCAAACCGCAGACAGTGAAGCCTCGGAGACCCGCGCGCTGTGAGGCGGGAACAGAGGACTCCGCTTGGTCTTAAAGCCTCCTGCAAACATCCACGATCACAAATAACAATGATTTCCGTAAAATAATGATGAATTATTAATTGATGATTTGTTATTATCATTACGGTCTTGTGAAAATAATAATATGGGCTGTGAGAAAATTATGATTACAAATAGTAGTGCTGCTGAGTGCAGGTATGTTTCAGTAACACACCGTTCCTCAGAGCCAAAACACAGACCGAAGTTCTGTTCAGCTGCAGGGGGTTGGGTTTTGGATAGTTATTCATGGCTTGTGGGGGTCGAGATAAAGGTGTGAATTGCTCTTTCATATGGACAGTGTCTTATGAGGCTTTCAAAAGTGCTGAACCGGTTTATATAGGACTGTTGTTTTGGTTATAGATTAAAAAATGGTCTGTCCCCGTAAGAAATTTTACATAATCAAATCTTAATATATTCTGCGCTCAAGCACATGCATTAAGTTTGCCACAAAGTACATGCAGAAGTAGCCTAATAATTGTGAAAAATTAGACATTTTTATTATTTATTAATGAGCAAATGTTTTCTTGTCTGCTGCAAGATGTAATACACAGTGCTGGCTCTCTCCGACAGAGAAATGCAACATTCACAGATTGTTGAATGTTGAATATTAATGCACCCTGTCATTAATGCAAATTAATAATTTTTGCACAAATACTTGCATATGAATATTACACATATATTCACATTTTGCATTAAAACGAAAATAATTTGTACATGCAATTATCCAAAATGAAACCAAACAAGATTTGTAATGAAGATAAAATAAATAAGAATACATGCTGCACATCTACCATCACACGTGCAGTGCAAATCTTGCACATATTTTACACACCTGCATTTAAATGCAGCTGCATTTTATTTTTATTTTTTTCATTAAAAGGATAGTTCACTCTCAAATTAAATTTTGATGTTTTAGCTTACCTCAAGGACATCCAAGATGTAGGTTTCTTTGTTTCCTCAGTATTTCCCATTTTGATATTTTTAGGTCCAACCGTTCTTGTCTGTGACTCACATAATGGATGTCTATGGTCACCACCTCAAAGAACATGCACAGAGGAGTCCAAATTAAACAATTCCCCATCATAAGTAAACCACTATTTCTTTTGAATAATATAACGCATAATTAATATAATATAAACAATACTGCACACCTTTTAAATGTGTCAAATCTAAAATATGGTTTAATACCATGTAGATTAGAGAAAATATAATCACAGGTTCAGGCACAGGATTGACATTTATCCTGCTTGAATTCATTCTAAGAAATGCACATAACTTCATAAGTACCAAACTTTCATCTGTGAATATTAAATATTAAATATATTAAATATTTAAACTATAGTGTTTTTCTTTCATTTTCCTTGACTGAAGCAGTCAAATGTATCACATCAGCGAGGCAAAACTGACGTCTATTTGTGAAAATGTGCTTTGATGCGCTTGTTTGATAACTTGTGGTTAAAGCGCCACTCTGCGGTCAAAAGCTGCAAATGCACTTTATACCGCCGCCGCGGTACGTGCGGCAGTAAAAATGGCCTTTTGAATGTCTACTTAGTGTACTTGTTGCCACTAAGTATAGAGGGTTTTCACGACGCGTTATCAATCCAGAATTTGGCCATGTTGGAGGCACTGAACATAAACAATGCCACTGAACGGACTCGCGAATTTGCCTGATTATTGCTGCTGAAAAAAAGTTAAAAACATTTCGAGTTCTGTCAAAAGTTAAAGAGAAGAGAGCAAAAAAGTGATTAAAGAAGGCGTTTGTGGTTGAGAGAGGTACAGTTACAGCACATGTGTAAATGAAGCATCGACAATGGCTTAAATGTTGACGTAGTTAACTAATGGCTACAAATATGATTATCTTTGTATCCGACTGGAATCTGATCTAAAATAATGATGCCCACACTATATCTGTTCAGATCTGATTTGTGTGTACATGCAGCACTTTGGGAATGACGTTGCTGTAACGGCGCTAATGGAGGACAGGAGACAAATGCAAGTACGAGTAAGTTTATCAGAAGTATGATGATGATGAAAGGTCGGAGAGTAACGCAGGAACCACGGTGGCAGCACAGACTGGTGAGTTGAGACGTGGGGTGCGTTGAACGACGATGACAGCGGTGATAATCCAATAGTGGTGAGTGTATTCCAAGCGTGACGACAGGATCCGAACAGAACGGCGACAAGGCAAGGCAGGAACAACACGAACACGACATCAAACACCAGGATCTACAAACAACGATCAGACAAACAGGAAACGAAAGACAGGGTGTTAAATAGTCTGTGGGAACTAGCCGCACCTGCCGCTGATCAGTGATCAGCGACCACACCCACATGAAACAATCAACCTGACGTAACCTGACTACAGCTGGAGATGGTGCATTCACGAACCGTGACAGTTGCGTTGATGGAGGTGTTTACATTTGCGGTAGATATGTTGTTTTAAATGTTACAACGTGGAAATGTGTAGCCGATGCGCTGGACTACTGCGTCTTGAGCTGCAAAACTGTAGGAGGCTGGTATGTAACGTTACAGCTTTTTTTCAAAAAAAATTATGGAGACACATCTCATCCTGTAGAAAACCTGCATAAATGGTCTTGACACGAACAAGGTTGGAACTTAGCTCTGGTTGTGATGGAAGTAGATGACAGAATCGGAAGGCGGTACAGAGGAACTGACGAGGAAGGAACAATGGGTATCCAGGGGAACAACAATAGTAGCGAGGGTTCAGGTAAGTACATGTGGGTCAATGCTAGATCAGACGAGGAGTGAGGGGAAGTGATGGTCCTTATATGAGAGCCTGGTGATGATGGACAGGTGCTCAGAATTCTGGTGATTGTGAACGAGTAGGCATGGCATGTGGAGAGGGTGTAGGCTGTGACTATGTGACACTAAGGACATCCAGTTGTGACATGTAACTGACTGGTAATGCATGAGCATTGACACTTCTGACTCCTTCTCCACTGCAGCAAGGCCCTTGGCCTAACCAGTCAAAGATATTGCCATCACCAGTGACATGACTACATGGAACATTTCTAACCAAACCTCTTTTTAGTGTATATTGTCAGTGTATGTTCTTGTTAACTGGCTGTGTAATTGTTATTTAGTTGTTTAAATTAGGCATCATGTCTTCAACCTATTAAATATCACAGAACATTCTGCTGAACTTAAGTAACTTGTATTTTCATTCATTTTCAGTACTCCATCTTTACCATCCATAGCATTGCAATACTCTTTAGCAGTTTCATTGAAAAGAAGTATAGTATTTGTATTGTTAGTATTGAATTAGTATTTCATTAATAAAATCATTTTTATTACAACTGTCTTCCTTGTGTTGGTAATACAGTAAGTTACCCAGTACCAGGTGTTTTCCTCCCTCTAACTGAAATGATTTTTCTTATTTTATAATTCTTTTGAATATTTTATATTGCTAAGAAGATGTTCCTGAGCTGGTGTATAAGGCAGTAGAGATCATCTGACATCACAAACACTTGTGTGCTGCATATTACACTGTAGGAGCCCATGTGAAAATAACTATTTCCATTACATATTATACATTAAAGAAGAGTGTTGTATATGTACTGTACTCTATATTTTTATAGCTTAATCTGTTGTTACTAAATTGGTCATTGTTTCTATTTGATTCCCAAGATAATATGCATAATGAGCATCTACATCCTAATTTCATACAGTATGTGCTACAAATGTATTAATACTGTATATAGTACATTTACATTTTTTTTGTTTAGCAGACGCTTTTATCCAAAGCGACTTACAAACGAGGACAGTGGAAGCAATCAAAAACAACAAAAAGAGCGATGATATATAAGTGCTATAACAAGTTTTATATATTATATATATATTAGTATTAGTGCTGTCAAAATTAGCGCGTTAACGCATTCGATTAATTTGAAATATTTAACGCGCAAAAAAAAAAATAACGCAATTAACGCGGTTGCAGTTTTTTTTTATTTCCGGTTGTGGCCTATGTGTGTTCAACGTGCAAAGAAATATGGATAAGACCAAGGAAGGACTTTTAGACGGAAAGTTTCAGTATAAAACTCTGCCGGATTACTCTTCAGTCTGCCACAAGAAACATTACTCTTCATTCAGTCTGCCACAAGAAACAGCAACATTAAAATCATGAACTCAAATGTCATTGTTTAAAAAAACAAAAAAAATAAACAATGACTGTTGTAACAGTGCGTAAATCAGACCTTTCTGTAACGCTTACGTTAATAAGCTTAAACGAAAATAACGAAATAATTGTGTAGCGGAGTATTTTTTGTACACAGTGCCGCGAACTGTCAATAACTGCTGTACGCGTGCATCACTGTCCTCCTCAGCTGCAGCAACTTGCGCTCTCTTCATCAAGCTTTAAAACAAAAAGGGGAAAGGGGAATTTTTCGGGACGTCTGGTCACCCTTCCTGAAAGAGCTGCATTACTTCATTAGGTTGAGTCTGACCTGCAGTGATAGGAATCAAATTTGGTGAGGTGTCAGTCAGCGAATCATCTGATTCTGGTCTTGTTCTTGCAGTATTCAGAGTCTGAAGCCAAGAAAACATATTAAGTGTTGTTGTTAACTGTATTTGATTTTTAACCGAACCGAGTGTGGTGTACACTCATAACGAGTTTCACACACCTTCTCCGGCCACGTTGAGTTGTTGACACTTAACAGTGGGAAAGCGACACATGCGCTATTCACTTGTATAACTTAAGGGTGAATGGGTAATGTAGTTTCTGCTCTGGGTGGGATGAATTAGGAAGCTTGCATTGTGAAGGGCGCTCTGAAAATCGGCAGTGCAGGTAAAATATTAAAACCTCTATTAAAACAGATGTCCAAATGAGCGTACCGGTACACTACAAGCACGTTCTGGGCGCACGGAGAGGTGGCGGTACGCTCAAGAGCTATATTTGGAAGTGGCGGTACTGAGTACTGGTGCGTACCGGCCCACTTAAAGCACTGGCAATGACTATACTTTGGAATTTTTTTGCAGTCCAACATGGAAATCATTTTTGTTTTTTATTGGCATTGATTGTTTTGAAATTCAAATGGCACTTACATGCCTGTGTTTTTATTTCTGTAATAAATATGGCTTTCAAGCCAACAGTTAATTTGGATGATATTGATGGTTTATTGCAGGTATGTTGTTTACATGAGAAAATCTGTGTTACAAGTTAAACAAAAATTCCAATAAACAATCATATTTTGAATTTAAATAGTTTCTTTGTCTTGAGTTTACATTAATTATTTACATTTTACATTTACATATCCAAAAAGTTTCAGTCTTTTAATTGCGATTAATCGCGAAATTGTGCGATTAATTAGTTAATTTTTTTTTAATCGATTGACAGCACTAATTAGTATGTTTTTGGTAGACTTTTTTTAATTTGAAAAGATGTAGTTTTAAACTTTTATTGCATTTATTGCACCATGATTTTACTAGAGTAAAAAAAAAATCAATAGGACTAATAAAGCCTAAATTAATCAATAGACCAAAAAAATGGTTACTAAAAGTGGTTTAGTAACCATTTTTTTGGTCTATTGATTAATTTAGGCTTTTATTAGTCCTATTGATTTTTTTTTTAACTCTAGTTTTTTTTTTAACTCTACATTTAAATTTATTCATTTAGCAGACGCTTTTATCTAAAGCAACTTACAAATGAAGACGATTTTGTAAGTGAATTTTTTTTAATGAATTTGAAGCAATCAAAAACAACAAAAAGAGCAATGATATATAAGTGCTATAACAAGTTTCACTTAGCCTAACACAGTACACGTAGCAAGGGCTTTTAAATAATATAATAAATAAAAAGAAAACAGATAGAATAAAAAAAGAATAGAGCGAGCTAGTGTTAGAGGTCTTTACACACACACACACATACACACACACACAATTGCATAATAAATGAAAATAAAATAGAATCACCAAAAAGAATCACCAAAAAGATTAGAAAGGTAGTTAGATTTTTTCATTTTTAAGAATAGAATTAGAATACTGAGTTTTAAAGTTGTAAATAAAGATGTAAGTGATGGGTTTTAAGACGATTCTTTAAGATGGCTAAGGACTCATCTGCTCGGATTGAGTTGGGGAGGTCATTCCACCAGGAGGGAACATTTAATTTAAAAGTCCGTAAAAGTGACTTTGTGCTTTTTTGGGATGGCACAATCAAGTGACGTTCACTTGCAGAACGCAAGCTTCTAGAGGGCACATAAGTCTGAAGTAACAAATTTAGGTAAATGGGTGCAGAGCCAGTGGTAGTTTTGTAGGCAAACATCAATGCCTTGAATTTTATGCGAGCAGCTATTGGAAGCCAGTGCAAAATGATAAACAGAGGTGTGACGTGTATTCTTTTTGGCTCATTAAAAATTAATCTTGCTGCCACGTTCTGGATTAATTGTAAAGGTTTGATAGAACCGGCTGGAAGACCTGCTAAGAGGGCATTGGAATAGTCCAGCCTGGACAGAACAAGAGTTGTGCAGCATGTTCAGAAAGAAAGGGTCTGATCTTCTTGATGTTGAATAAAGCAGGATTGGACAGTATTAGCAATGTGGTCTGAGAAAGTCAGCTGATTATCAATCATAACTCCAAGGCTTCTATCTGTTTTGATAGAGTGATGAAACAATGGGCTTGTTGGAATCACAAGCAGTCCTGTCTTGGCAAGGTTGAGTTGAAGGTGATGGTCCATCATCCAGGAAGAAATGTCAGTTAGACAAGCTGAGATGAGAATAGCTACCATCGGATCATCAGGATGGAATGAGAGGTAGAGTTGAGTGTCATCAGCATAGCAGTGGTATGAAAAGCCATGTTTTTGAATACAGAACCTAATGATGCCATGTACACAGAGAAGAGAAGTGGTCCAAGAACTGAGCCCTGAGGCACCCCAGTAGTTAGATGTTGTGACTTGGACACCTCACCTCTCCAAGTTACTTTGAAGGACCTATCAGATAGGTAAGACTCAAACCATTGAAGTTTGGTTCCTGAGATGCCTTTTGCCAGTAGGGTTCATAGGAGGATCTGGTGGTTAACCGTGTCAAAAACAGCGGACAGATCAAGCAGGATAAGTACTGAAGATTTGGATTCTGATCTTGCCAATCTTAGAGCTTAAACAACTGAGAGCAAGGCTGTCTAAGCTGAATGTCCACTTCTGAAGCCAGATTGGTTGCTGTCAAGGAGATTGTTGTGTGTGAGAAATGTAGAGACTTGGTTGAACACAGCTCGCTCAAGTGTTTTTGCAATGAAAGGAAGAACGGGAAACTGGTGTGTAGTTCTCTAAAAGAGATGGTTTGAGGGTGGGTTTCCTAAGTAGTGGAGTTATACGAGCCTGTCTAAATGATGAGGGAAAAACACCAGTGTGGAGGGATGTGTTGATGATGTGAGTGAGTACAGGTACATCTGGAATAGGATCAAGCAGGCAAGTAGTAGGGTGATTAGAAAGGATGAGTTTAGATCACATTGACAGAAACTGGAATCCTCGCCCCCTCCGTCTCGAGTCCAGAATACGATTAACCGAATATGTCGGTTCCCCATCTACAAGACGCGGCGGCGGGGGAACCGGAGTAGGCGGATTAATATGTGCATAAAACACGGGTTTAATTTTGGACACATGAAAGGCGGGGTGTATCCTCCTGTACGCAGAAAGTAGTTTGAGGCGGACTGTCACCGGACTAATGATTTTGGTGATAGTGAAGGGGCCGATAAATTTGGGAGCTAATTTATTAGAAACGGATCACAGAGGAATGTTACTGGTAGAAAGCCACACTTTTTGACCCACGACGTAGACGGGAGGCTTTGACAGGTGGCGATCGGCCTTGACCTTAGTGCGCTCCCTCACCCGGAGCGGGCTCTGGTCCAGGTGCGGTGACACCTCTGAACAAACGCGTGAGCAGAGGGGACCAGATTCCAGACTGGGAAACGCTGATGGCTGGTACCCTACACTACACTGAAATGGAGAGAGGCCCGTAGCTGACACTGGCAACGAATTGTTGGCGTACTCCACCATAGAGAGTTGTTGACTCCAGGAAGAAGGATTCTTGGAGACCAAACATCACAACGTCCTCTCTAAATCTTGGTTGGCTCGCTCAGATTGTCCGTTGCTTTGGGGATGATAAACAGAAGACAAGCTAACTGATGCTCCTAACAATTTGCAAAACTCTTACCAAAATTTGGATATAAACTGAGATCCCCTGTCCGAAACCATGTCTACCGGGAGGCCATGAAGCCGAAAAACGTGATCTAAAACAGTGACCGCTGTCTCCTTGGCTGTCGGTAATTTGGGCAAGGGAATGAAATGTGCCGCCTTCGAGAACCGGTCCACTACAGTCAAAACTAAATGAAATTCCGCTCCATCTAACGTCACACAGAGCCATACTCGAAAAAAACTTTCCGAAACTTGTGACAAACCGGAAGGAGTATTTTTGGAACAGAAATACTCCTTCAAACGTACAACTTAATTTTTGAAACTTTGTCCATGTTTAGCATGGGAATCCAACTCTTTAACAGTGTAAAAAAACTCAGTATGCACGAAATAGCATTTCACCCCCCCTTTAACTTTTGACAGAACTCAAAATGTTTTTAACCTATGCGACCGACTAGTAAAGACCAAAACTCGACCATTTTACAGCAGTAATACTCAGCCAAATTTGCGAGTCCATTCAGTGGCATTGTTTATGTTCAGTGCCTCCAACATGGCCGACTTCCGGATTGATAACACGTCTATAATTAGCGGCAACAAGTACATACCGACAGACACCTAACATTAATTTATTTTTTTGCCAAACCGGACATTTAGCCTTGTTCGGTGCATATGGTCCTTGACCGGTGTTTATTTTTGACCCAACATTAACCACAGGTTAAGTTACATTTACATTTATTCATTTAGCTGACAATATTATGCAAAGCGACTTACAATTGCTATATATGTCAGAGGTCGCACGCCTCTGGAGCAACTAGGGGTTAAGTGTCTTGCTCAGGGACACATTGGTGTCTCACAGTGGATTCAAACCCGGGTCTTCCACGACAAAGGCGTGTGTCTTATCCACTGCGCCAACACAACCCCAAGTTAGAACCAAACCAAACTGGCCAGGTTGCACATGAATAAATATGTAAATGGCAGAGAAATAACAGACTTACTTGTTGCTTGGAAGTTCCCGGTAAATTTGATAATTTTGTCACACCACCATGCCAGAGGCTTCAGAGCTGACAATGGGTTCCAGTAAAGTGAAGTAGGCCTACTTCTTCAGTATGCCTATATGCAAATTATATGTAAACTACGCTCTTCTTACCCCTCCCCTCAGACCCCTCTCCACGCCAAAACAGTGACAGAAAGTTGAAACTGAAAATCAGTGACATTGAAAAAAACTGAAGATTGTCATTGAAAAATACAAATAAATCCCAATACAATAAAAGAATAAGATTGTAAGATTTTAATTATTTTATGTTTTCAGTGCCAATACTTGTTTCAATGCCAATACAACTGTTTTCAATGCCAATGTTTACTTTTTCAGTTCTGACTTTGTTTTCAATGACAATTTTAATTTGTGATGCCAAATTTTAAAGGCACCATTCTGGCTCCAAATAAAAGGCAGTAATAAGAAATGTATGATGTTAACATTTGCTCAACAGTTTAACTGACACGTATACTTGCTTTTTGCTAATAGAATGGTGATTGTGCAAGGACGTGCATCTTGCAACGACGGTGCAAGATGGACCTTCTTTCTAAAAAATTGTATTGTAATGTGTTTTATCTGATCAAAACAGGGAGGAGCATGCTGTGCAGTTTAGGAATAGCTACTTAATTAGCCTTCACCTTATGACTTTGTAACAGCTTAGAGAAAGATTAATTTGCTTTAATTGAGAGAAAATAAAGCAGCAATTACTTAATGTATGTGTGCTGAAGAGGGGTTGTCAAAAAAGGAAATGTCATACTTCCTGTATCCATAGCAACCTGACTGTGAGTGTGTGCATGCGGATGTGTTAATGTTTTTCACCAAAAAAAGGCATCCGGAAGAAAGGACGTATTGTTATATATAGATTATATAATGTTATGGTCTGGACACATCCCCTTCCGCATCTCAGGGTGAAGACTTACGCTTTTACTTTTTGTTATTATTTTGCTTATGAGTTATTGTTTAAAATAAAGCGAAACCATGTACAATGGTGATGCGTTTAAATCTTTTAAACAATTCTCTGAGTAATTTATTATGAGTAAAGTTATTATTTTAGTTTGTTCCTGATCCTGTATTACGAAGCTCTGCAGAGGCAAAGACTCAACTGAGCTGATCTGGTTCTGGTGGGAGGAAATGCAGAACTCTATTGCAACAGAGAAGACATCAAAGGTAAGAACAATTGGTTAACTTACCTTTGCAGATGTACTTAGAGATTGTATGTATATTACCTTAGTCAGATAAAAATTACACAACACTTTACATCCGCTTCGCAGCTTCTCTCATGACGTAAATCTACACTTAAACCAGTCTTTGTTCTCTGGTGTGTACAGTATTTATTTTATATTGTTTTATGTTATTTTTGCTTGTGTCGTAATTTATCTTGTTCAGCACATTCATTGATCAGCTGTGCTGTGTGTAAATGTGCTTTATAAATACAATGATCTTTCAGTCAGCATTACTACACAAACTGAGCCAGTTTTTTTTTTTTTGACACACACCAACCCTACTAAACAATTGAAAAATACTCTGTTTACATGGATGAATTCTAACTCACACATAATAAAGATTAAATAATAAAGCTATCATTTTTATTTATTTTACAAATTCACCATTTAATGTGGAAGCCCATCACTGTCCCATCAAACATTACAATGCACTATAAATATCCTTTACGTTCAAAGCAGGTTCACAAACTTGTAAAACTATTTCTATGTTCAGAAGTATTTCCTGAGAAAAAACCCTTCATTTTAATTGACTGAATAACAAGTCAGATGAGGGTTTAGATGACTGACTGTTATTCCTCTCATTCTGTTAGAAGTGAAAGAGATTTCAGAGCTGCTGTTCAACACAACACTAGAGGAAGCTGAAAGATCTACATGTATAATCTGAGTTGAGGGTTTCATCTTTCTTTCGTTGTTTAAGTGTTTTCTTAAGATGTGTCATTGATCAGTTCCTTCTTTTTTAATGCTTCACTGAAGCTATTTTGATGGTTTTATTTAAAGCTCTTCATGTGGTGATCAAACAGATGATCAAGTGTGTCTTTGTCAGTGAATCACAGAAAGCTGCAGATTCTGATATTGTTGTTCACATGCCGTGAAATCTGTTTCTCATTTTACTGTTCATTAGTGAGTCTGAGATTCTCAAAATATATTTACATTTACATTATATTTACATTTAGTCATTTTGCAGACACTTTTATCCAAAGCGACTTACAATTGGGGGATACATAAAGTGATTCTTCTTAAGAGGCAAACAGACACAGGAAGTGCTCATAATACCATTTGAGCAATACTGTTTACAATTTAAGGCATTGTTCCAAACAAGTATAAACTAGAAAGAAGTAGTGTCGAAAGAGGTGAGTTTTCAGCTGTCTCTTGAAGATTGTCCGGGATTCAGCATTCAGGATAGGGGTGGGAAGATCATTCCACCAGCCAGGAATGGTGAAGGAGAATGTTCTGGAAAGTGATTTTGTGCCTCTCTGCGATGTGCAGCATGCTCCATTAGAGAGGGCCTGATCTTTCTGATGTTGTGCAGTGCAAATGTGCAAGATCAAGCAGTCTTAGCAATATACTTTGAGGGTCAACTGATCATCAAAGGTTACACCAAGATTTCTGACCAAAGTTGATGGGGTAATAGTAGAAGAACCTAGCTGGATGGTGAAATCATGCTGAGGAATCCCAGTGACCAGTTGATGTGCTTTGCATATGTCTCCTCCCCAGGACACCCTGAAAGACCTACAGTAAGATCTGATTCAAAGCAGCGAAGTGAAATCCCTGTGATGCTCAGTGATGAGAGGGCAGACAGGAGGATCTGATGATTGACAGTGTCAAAAGCAGCAGATAGATCCAGAAGAATAATCATTTATTTTATCATGCTCTCTTCACTCTTTGAGAGAGAAACTTTCACTCAACAGTTTTGATGTAATACTGTTTCTGTATAATGAACTCAGACTCTATTGAAATGAAACTGGCTAAATTTCTACATCATTCACTTATCCACTTCAGTTATCTGTGAGTGTAACACATCAGAGTTACAGAAATATATATACAGAAAACTCCTAGTTAATAAATGGCTGCTGAAATAGTATTCTTAAGTGAAATGAGTAGAGGCTTTGTCCGTCATGACTTTACAAGAGGATTCTCCCAAAAGTGGACAAACTGACTTCATCAGAGCCAGAAAGCCATTCCAGAGCCGGCAGCGACGGCAGACATTTCTTTTCCAGTGTCACAAGACTAGTACTGTCCACTAAAAAAGCAAGTAGGGTTATTTTTGATTTCAGGATGTTCAATCATTTTCAATACCATTGGCAAAATTACAACATACTGTATATTGCCATATAGATATTTTAATATTTAAATAAATTTTTTGTCCATCCATTTTTTCAAGGCACTCATTATTTCAAGCTTTGACACATTCACTTTATATGATGGACAGATTTTATTATTTTAGCTTTTATTCACTTATAAATATTGATCAATTATCATAACAAAAATCTCGGTCTTAAAAATATGCTCATTCTGTGTATTTGTGTCTTTAAAAAAAGTTGACTTTGTTACAAAAGCTTACAGCACAAGTAAGCTTGATTTCAAATTAGATTTCAAACTTAACCGTATTGCACACAGTCTGCACACAAGCAGTTCATTTGTATAAATTAGGCCTATTTGAGAGCTCGCATCCAGTTTTCTGTGATTACATGAGAGTGTTCTCCTATTACAATAAAGTGCTCGGCACATTTGCGAGGGAATTATTAAAATTATGTGGAATACCTGCAATCCTGCAGAGACATTCAGTGTCATGATTCTGCCCTCGTGTCCTTGATTTTTCCTAGTCTTGAGGCAGGATCATGACAGACCCATGTTTTGTGTACAAGCGCATGGCCTTGTCTTTGGGCCATGTGCTTGTGTTGTCTCGTTCCCTTGCCCCGCCCCCTTGTTATCCTAGTCGTGTCGTGATTGTCCTATCTGTAACACCTGTCGTGTCTTGATTAGTACCCCTATTTAGATCTCCTAGTGTGCTCTGTCTTGGGTCGGTTCATTGTACCTGTGATTGTGATTGTTCCACTCTGTGATTGTTCCTTAAGAAGTGTTTGTATTACCGTGAGTGTTTGTTTATAGCTAGTATTTAGAGTCCTTGTTTATCTTGTTAGTCCAGTCCTGTTTTAGTTATTTAGTCTTTACCTTGCTCCGTGTTTTCCCCCTCGTGGGTTTTGTTTTCCCCTTTTTGTAATAAACCCTTTGTTTGAGAATCCCTGTCTGCACCTGAGTTCCTCCCTTACCAATACCTGACAGAATGAACCGACCACAATGGAACTCAGCAGACAGGAGGCAATGCTGGATGCCCATGCCAGCAGCGTTGAGAGCTGGCGTGCCCGTGCCAGCAGCGTCGAGAGCTGGCGTGCCCGTGCCAGCAGCGTCGAGAGCTGGCGTGCCCGTGCCAGCAGCGTCGAGAGCTGGCGTGCCCGTGCCAGCAGCGTCGAGAGCTGGCGTGCCCGTGCCAGCAGCGTCGAGAGCTGGCGTGCCCGTGCCAGCAGCGTCGAGAGCTGGCGTGCCCGTGCCAGCAGCGTCGAGAGCTGGCGTGCCCGTGCCAGCAGCGTCGAGAGCTGGCGTGCCCGAGCCAGCAGCGGTGAGCGTGCCCGAGCCAGCAGCGGTGAGCGTGCCCGAGCCAGCAGCGAAGAGCGCTGGCGTGCCCGAGCCGGCAAAACAGAAAGCCGTATTCAAGTCTGCAGTCGTGAGAGCGGAGGAGAGAGCCGCGGCCGACTCTGCAGCAAAGACTCTTGTACAGTCTGTCTCATCTCGTAAGGAGATGCCAATTGTCCTGGCTGCTAAAGCCTTTTCTGATTATTTGTCCCGTCTTGTCCAAATCCTAGAAGTCCCCGTCAGTCCTGTTTTGTCCCCTGACCCTGTCCCCAGAAGTCCTAAGTGTCCAGCCGTTGTCTCCCCGTGTCCTGTTGATGTGGCCCCGTGTCCTGTTGATGTGGCCCCGTGTCCCGTTGATGTAGTCATGTGTCCCGTTGATGTAGTCATGTGTCCCGTTGATGTGGCCCCGTGTCCCGTAGATGTCGTCTCCCCGTGTCCCGTAGATGTCGTCTCCCCGTGTCCCGTGAGTGTTGCCCCGTGTCCAGTAGATGTTGTTGCCCCGCGTCCCTTGTCTGCTCCTGTCATGTCCCCCGTCAGTAGTCCCGAGACCCCTCCCCGCCCCTCACCACCCAGACCTGCCCGTACCCCCCGTCGTCAGCCTTCGTCCTACCCTCCTAAGATTCCTACCCCCCCCACCCGCCCTGGTCTGTCCCCCATGAACTTTGTGGTCCCGCCCCCTCCCCTTCCCTGTTTGTTCTTTTTGATTTGTCACCCTAACCCTGCCGTTGTGTATTCATGTTTGCCATTGTTATTATTTGTCATGTCCTGTTGGTTTGTGTCTGTGTCCCAGTCTGTCATGTCAGTCGTGTCCCGTGTTTGATGTTCCCTTGAGGAGCGTCTAGAAGCCGCTCCTTAAGGGAGGGGTTCTGTCATGATTCTGCCCTCGTGTCCTTGATTTTTCCTAGTCTTGAGGCAGGATCATGACAGACCCATGTTTTGTGTACAAGCGCATGGCCTTGTCTTTGGGCCATGTGCTTGTGTTGTCTCGTTCCCTTGCCCCGCCCCCTTGTTATCCTAGTCGTGTCGTGATTGTCCTATCTGTAACACCTGTCGTGTCTTGATTAGTACCCCTATTTAGATCTCCTAGTGTGCTCTGTCTTGGGTCGGTTCATTGTACCTGTGATTGTGATTGTTCCACTCTGTGATTGTTCCTTAAGAAGTGTTTGTATTACCGTGAGTGTTTGTTTATAGCTAGTATTTAGAGTCCTTGTTTATCTTGTTAGTCCAGTCCTGTTTTAGTTATTTAGTCTTTACCTTGCTCCGTGTTTTCCCCCTCGTGGGTTTTGTTTTCCCCTTTTTGTAATAAACCCTTTGTTTGAGAATCCCTGTCTGCACCTGAGTTCCTCCCTTACCAATACCTGACATTCAGACTGTAATTGACAGGAGATGGATGATTGTCAAACTCAGCTTGTATTGGTGTATATTCAGATATGGTGGAAAATGAATAATGGAACCGTGTCAGATATTTCAGTATCGGCAACAAATTATAGATATTTATGATAACACTACCATGTAGTTTGTTTCTCCAAGCTCTGAGTCCATGAATTACATACAAATCAGCTCTTCACCTGCAGCTGCGCGTTTCCCGGTCCAGATATCAGGGCCTTTATAGGCCCCTTCACGATCGGATATCTTTATTGTAAGCGTACTCAGTAACGAACTGTAATTTAAAAGTAACAAAGTAGATTCTTTTGCTTAATTTTTACTTAAGTACAAGTAAAAGTACATACTGTAAAAATTTTTTACTGTTAATTTACAGCTCTTAACCATTAATTTACCACTGTTAATGTTTTTTTACAATATTGTACCATATATTTACTATCTAAATTAACTCCACTCCCACTGCTTCAAACTGTTTGAGTTTGAAAACTAGCATTCATATGATGTTAGTACTATGAATTTATTTCATTTGAGTCCACTGAAAAAGAATATTTCTTAATATAAAACTGCAAACACTTAATGTGTATTAGTAAAGTAACTAAAAGCATGACTTTTACTCAAACCACTGCAGCTCATACTCAGCTATAGCACACATGTGTTATGTGCTAAAATACTTAACACAGAGATCACCACTGTATCAGTGACTCCACATTTACTGTCTTTATATAAAGCCGCAGAACATCAGTGCTTGTGGCTCATCATTGACTGAAGCACAGACTCTACTTTACAGCACAATGGTGAACAACAAAACTACATTAACAGATCTCTCTTGTGCAAAAACACATTAATACAGTTGAGTTCAGTATTTACTTTCTTTATCAGAGTATGACTTTGCGTAACTTTTTTGCATAACAAATATTTTAGTCAAATTAGCTTTTTTTTATTTGGTAAATCTGACTTTTACATTTTACATTATATTGCTGTTTTTTCCTTGACATAATGGCAACAAATTGTAGAAAAACACTTTTTTTGCATCTTCTGCTCCAGTTAGTGACACTCACGTGGTGTTTGCATACTTTAGCACAGATGAAGTGAATTAAATCCAATATTTTAAAAATACACAGACGTTTCAAAACGTTTTAGTGAGAACAGAAATTGTTTTTACATACTGCTTATATTTTCGATATAAGCAGCGCCATATTTTAAAGAATAAAGTTCAACATAAACATATACTATTTAAATACTAATACAGTGGGGCATATATGCTTTTATCAGTGTTTTATGATAAGGGACTCAATACAACAGTGCGACTACAGTAAAAAAAAAAAAAGATTCTACCGCTCTAAAACAGATTTGTGGCCATAATTGGAACTGAAAAGGTTTGTCTAACTCGAAACACATGTGATCATTGTCATGTGGTAATTCTGGCCAATCGTGAAACAGCTGTGTCGTCATCAGCGCTCCTGCAGTCACTCTGGAGAAATTGCGTCAGCTGAGTCAGCCGGCTGCTCTCGAAACACTCTCGTGGTACTTTGATGACACACGTGACAGTCATGTGGCATCTGCACATTCTCAAGTCGGACAACATTCTAACCGGCATGCACTGCTTCAAGTCAGATTGCGATCGGTTTGCGTGGCGCTGCATGAAGTTGAACGCATCTAGTGTGTGCACACTACAGAGTGTTCGAGTAACACTGAATCAGTGAAGTTAATGAGATAATTCTGTGATTAACTGATGATTGAGCATTAGTGATGAACACCTGCTATTAGAATCACTGAAGGAAAGAGAAACACAAGAACTACAACTGACTTCAGCCACAGCCTTAGATGAAATCAACTGAAATAAAAGAAGACATCAAATCTCTCAAGATCTGATTAAACAACTATTAAAACAGCTTCACCAGATTCACATTACTAACCAGACTGACTTTATTTCTGTAAGATGTCTACAGAAGATGATCTTATTGAGAGTTAAATAGGTTTAGGTGTTTTTTCACTACTGTGATGGAGATCAGTGTTAACTTTAGTTGGGCTCTTGAACCGTGATGTTTCAACACTAAGTTGTTTTTGTTTTTTGCCTGTTGTAACAATGTGTCTTTGGAACTTGTTATAGCAAAAAAAAAAAAATCTGGTATTGTTGTTTATAGAATGATAAGAACAAACATTCTCTTATTTCTGATCCAATCCTGTGTCCATTCTTTTAAAGGAACACCGCTGAGACATTAGTTAGGAAAGACTTAAAGGTCCCGTTCTTCGTGATCCCATGTTTTAAACTTTAGTAAGTGTGTAATGTTGTTGTTAGAGTATAAATAATATCTGTAAAATTCTAAAGCTCAAAGTTCAATGCCAAGCGAGATATTTTATTTAACAGGATACGCCTATATTGAACGACCCGTTTTTTTTTTAAATTAATGCTCAAACACTTAGTAACATGCCTTCAAACACAATAACCTCAAAACAATAGGTGACAAATACCAACGAAAAACAAAAACCACAAAAAAAAAATACAATACAAGATAATAAATAAAATAAATTAATACATAAATCAAAGAACATATAAATAACATAAACCAGAGGGGGGAAATTATACAAGGTTAAATAAAGCATTTTTTGACTTTTGAATGACTTTTTGTTTTTTTTATGCCCATCAAAGATAAAATGTAAGAATTATAGTCAACCAGAAAAATTGACAGTATTGGGTTCTTACCCAAAAATTTACACTTATGAATAAAAAAAAAAATCCAAGTACAATAAAAAGATTAACGATATATTGAAAACAAAAGTTAGAGTTATAATAAAATAATATCAAAAGTATTGATAGAAATTCTAGCATTTGTTTTATCTGAGAGATAGGTACAGAGGTACATAACGCATTCCAAAATGATTTAACACAAACACATTCACAGAAAAGATGTACAATGATCTCTTCTAAATCTCAGAAAGTACATTTATTTTTCAATATTTTGCATATACTTATTGAGTACACTATTACAAGGATAGCAT
Source organism: Carassius gibelio (assembly GCF_023724105.1). Taxonomy (NCBI): domain Eukaryota; kingdom Metazoa; phylum Chordata; class Actinopteri; order Cypriniformes; family Cyprinidae; genus Carassius; species Carassius gibelio. The sequence continues at coordinate 22,737,035 of NC_068392.1, forward strand.
CTATGTGATATTTTAAATGTGACTGCTTTTATTTTGTTTGTTAATAAATATTTTTGTGGAAGAGACCAAGCGGCACTCCAATTAACATTGTATAATACCATCCATTTAAAAGAAGATGCTGGAATAGATTTTCTGTTGATATGATTTTCTATTTATATGGGGTATAAATAGAAACAGGATTAAAGTTTTGCTCTCCTTTCAATAGAGTTTTTATACCACTAGGAATGGCATTAAATACAGTGTTATATTCTGTTAATGAAGCCCCAAAATCTAATTTCCTGTAAAATTGTGAAAAGGAATATAGCTGACCATTATCATCAATAAACTGAGTAACAGTGTATATGTTATTTAAATACCATGGGCCCTATCTTGCACCCAGCGCAATTGACTTTGTACACCGACGCATGTGTCATTCCTATTTTGCACCTGCGCAAAGCGCGCTTTTCCCTCCACAGAAGCACGTCGCTAAACTAGTGAATGAACTTGCGCTGCCTGGGCGGTTCAGTGCAAAAAAGGAGGCGTGTTCCGGCGCAAACAATCCCTGGTGCTATTTTGCTGTTCCATTAAACAATTGCGCCACTGACCAGAAAAAACCTAGTCTAAAGTCAGTGGCGCGTTGCGCGTTGTTCATTATGCTATTTTAAGGGCGCATGCTTGACCATAATGTATAGCGTGCACAACGCGCATACACTTTGCTCATGTAATCTACACAGATGCAACAGTTATTTTTGCAAATCATAAATTGTTACACTAAAAAAATATTAACACTTGACATGACGGAAATCATTGTGGTGTGCCACGAAGATGTGAAAAAATAGGCATAAATCTAGCTTACAAATTATTCAGGCTAATTGTAGTAATTAAGGATCAGACCTGTTTGAGGTCATATATGTATATAAGGACATCTGACAAATTGGTTTGTCCGTCAAGAACCAGGAAAAAAAATCGATGAAACAATTGTGGCTATTTCCTCCCACGCCTGTTTAACCGACGCTATTTTGGGTGGGTTTCTCCCATCCCAATACAACACATCTTCTCTGTCTTTCACTGCTCTTACAAGAACATCAGTCTCCTCGGCTGTGAACCGCTCCTGGCGTGCGCCTGGTAAATACGCCATAATAATAGCAATCCATAATGGAACTTGCGCACCTGCTTTTAAAGGGAATGTTGGATGAAGTTCTGATTGGTTTATTTCACGTAACGCCCAAACCACACCTATGAATAATGAAGCTACTTCAGACCAACCCATTTTAGATTTGCGCCGGGCGCAAGAGCCATTTATCCCGCCGGGAAAATAGCAACAGCGCCGAGACCCGCCCACAAACTTACTTGCGCTTTGCGCTTTGACACTTGCGTTCCAGATCGTTAAAATAGGGCCCCATCTCTCAAAAAATAATGATTTATTTCCTTAAACAATATTCTGATTATTCCAAATAAAACAACGGTGAGGTGAAAAATTGTGTTTGTAAACCAGTAACCACGACATGAAAGCCTGTTGGTGAAATTTAGCTAATTTAATGGGTAATTTACCAAGTGAGAAGGGGCACTGTAACAAAAATTCAATGCCTCCAATTTTCTTAAATAAAATTAGGAAATGTGTTCCATATAGATTCACTTTTTTTAATGAATCTTTTCAACCAATTTACTTTTAATACATGGTTAAAGAGGGTGAAGTCAACAACTTCAAGACCTCTATCACTAATTTTATTTCTTAGAACCTCCTTTTTAACTTTGTGAGATTTGTTTTTCCATATGAAATTATATAATAATTTGTCCAAAAAGAAAAATGATGACTTAGGACAATCCATTACAGAGAAGAGAAAGGAAACTCTTGATAGACCCTCTGCCTTTGACAATAAGACTCGACCAGTGAGAGACAAATCTCTTGCTAGCCAAGAATTAAACTTCTTTCAAATCATGTCTTTAATAGGATTGAGATTTAGTTCTGATGTTTGAATTTAAAGATATTGTTACACCCAAATAATAAATTACATCTTTAAGCTGAATTCCACAAATTGCTGTTTTATCAATATTTTGTAATGACAATATCTCACATTTTGAAATATTAAGACATAGGCCAGACACTTGAGAAAAATCTTTTATGATCTCCATTGCTTTACGAACCTCTGATTGATCTTTTAAGAAAAGCGTGGTATCATCTGCATATTGGGAGATTTTTATTTCTTTATCATTGATTCTAATACCTTTAAACACATTATTTTGGTTTACCATTAAATACAAATTTTGAGTAACTAACAGAAAGAGAAAGGGGGAGACTGGACACCCCTGTCTTATTCCTCTGTAGATCGAAAATTTTGGTGTTGTTCCAGATATAAGTTTAACACAACTATTTCCTCTTACATACAAAGTTTTAACTGCATTAATAAAATAATTATTAAAATCAAAGTAATGTAACACACTAAAAATGAAGTTGTGGCTAACAGTATTGAAGGCTTTTTGGAAATCTAAAAACATAATTAGAGATGGATCTGAAACTAAATCACGATAATCAATCAAATCAAGAACTAATCTTATATTATTTGATACAGTATGTGACGGCCCTTTATAAATCCAGATTGGCACTCATCAATTAAGTCATCCAGGCCATATTTAAGAAGTATTGCCAAAATAGAAGCCAAAATTTTAGTCATTATTTAATAATGTGATTGGTCGCCAATTATCAATCAAAAGAGTATCTTTATGACATTTTAGTATTAAACTAATAACACCGTCTCTCATTGACGGTGGAAGGCATATATTGACAAATGATTCTTCATAAACTGCGAGTAAAAATGTAGATAAATGGTCACGAAAAGTTTTATATAATTCTGAAGACAACCCATCACTCCCCGGTGATTTATTGTTTTTTAAGTTATTAATGGCTTCTTTAACTTCTTCCAATGATATTTTTTTTAGAACATATGGAATTAAAGTCACTAACAGATCTCTCTAAAGTAACAGAATTTAGAATAGAAAAAGGTCAACGACACTGGAGTCACTTTTGTATAAATTACAAAAAAAATCTGTAATATGAGATGAAATTATATTATTATCCTCACAAACAACACCATAAATTTTCATTTTCCTAACCGTATTGTCCTCAACTTTTCTTTTTTCAAGATTAAAGAAGTATTTACTATTTTTTTCTCCCATTTCTAACCACAGTTTTCTTGACCTGATAAAAGCTTCCTTGGCTTTTTCTTCATATATTTTGTCAAGTTTATTTTGGAGTTTATTTAAAGAGACCTGATCTTCTAAAGTGAAGGTGCCTTTCTCTATTAAATTATTAAGTGCAGCTGAAATATCAAGTAAATCTGCCTTCCTTTTGATAGCTAATCTTTTACCATAAGACCTAACAGCACATCCTATTTCAAATTTTAAAAGTTCCCATTGTTTACCAAACATACCACTATTAATTGCAGAGTTCCAATGCTTATGAATAAGTCTTTCTATGATGGATTTCAAGTCATCATAATTTAGTAACGAACTATTGAGTTTCCAGTATCCTCCACTAATTCTATTATCCTTACGTCCTGATAATGAAATTTTAAGTCTAATAACTTTATGGTCTGTTAGAGCAGCAGGCAATATAGATGTATCTATTATAAACTGCTCTAAGTCTGAAGAAACCAACCAAAGGTCAGTGCGGGATTGTAGTGAGAAATTTTTGTTGCTCCAAGTAAATTGCTTAGTTCAAGGGTTTTTTACCCTCCAAATATAAATTAAATCAAGACTATAACTTAAACGTAAGAGGTCACTAGACTGTTTGCTCTAGGAGGAAATCGATCTATGGAACTATTCATGACCAAATTAAAGTCACAACCTATAATTAATTTTGCATTAGGGTTGCTTCTCATGGTAGAATTTACATAATTTTGAATTTCACCTAATAACAAAGTGTTTGCATCTTTTGAACAATACCCATAAACATTAACAATAATGAATTTACAGTCATTCATATCAATCAGTAATATTAACCAATGACCTTCAGAGTCTGCTTTGCTCCAAACACATTTTCTATGGAAAGTATGTGCCAAAATTGCCACTCCACCCGAGTGACTGGAACCGTGAGCCAACCACATCTCACCTCCCCATTGGTTTTTCCAAAAATTTAAATCCTCAGGGCACGAATGAGTTTCTTGAATGAAAATTAAATCACTTTCGAGTTCTTTTGAGCTTTTCTTTTAACCAAGTTCCTCAGACCTCTGGCATTAATAGAACCTAACTTGAACACCAAAATAAAACGGTGAATTCAATCAAATAATAAAAAAGTACTTTTAGAGAGAGAGAGAGAAAAAAAAGCTCTGCTTTTCTCCTTCTAAATCCGAAAGTAGAGGCAAACAGCCATATAGCAATTGTATACTAAATCGCAAATAAAAGTGCTTATCTTCACAACAGTCATCCTTAAGTTTTCTTTAAGTGAACAGGACTCAGGTAGTATCCATTTTTTTCTGGAACGACTTCTCTGCCGTCAACGTATGCTTTGGCTCCGACGAAATAAGCCTTTTTTCCCTCATTGCGTGCTTTTTGTACGTAAGGCCAAAGCAATGCACGGGACGCTTTTTCTTCTTTTGTCAGGTCTTCTCCAAAATGTAGTTTGCGTTCTTTAAGATAGTCGCTGTTTTTTGCACTCTTCCAGATGGAGTCTCTCACCCAGCGCAGCGCAAAAAGGATGATAACAGCCCTCGCTCGACCCGACACCGGCCTGCCCAATCTATGAGCTACATCCACCGCTTCACTCATCTTTGTCACGAGTTCCGGTGCCACTCCCTTGCATATCTCTGTCACCCCGGCCTTTACGTTTTCATTTTCTGCCTCTGAAACTCGGTATAATCGTAAAAACCACCTCCGTTTGTAGCGCTCTGCATCAATTATTCTGTTTTCCAACTGAGATACAGCTCTTGCTTGCTCAGTAATTTTGGCTGTTAGTTCGATTTTAGATTTTTGCAAATCCACAATTTCAGCTTTGACAAAAAGGAGGGATGATTTGAACTCTTCAATGGTGTTAGAATTAGTTTTAATAATTTATTCAAGGGAGTCAGCTCTCTTGTTGAGGACAGTAATGATGTTCTCTTGTAGCTTAAGTAACGAGAGATCACCTTTAGATTTCTTTGATGCTGGGCTATTTGACGGCGTTTCGGGGAGAGGTTTTCACGATCCACCAAAGTCAAGTTCTTTTGAAGAACCTCTCATCTTGTTAGATACCGCAGGGTATGAGTGGTCCAAAAGTTTCTGAGGATCTCTCTTTTGCTTTGTATTTACGTCACTCATTTAGCTTTGTATCATTAGCAATGTCGGTTCTACAGATACAAATTAGTTTTTTCTTTTAAAGTTTTTAAGTTGTATTTCACTTAAAGAATTTAAGCATTACTACTGATAAGCACTTAAACAAACTAATAATCCGTCTATTTACACATTTTGAAGGAGTAATGGCCAATGCCTTTACAGAGAAAATTATTATGCGTGTGTTCTCGGCACCATCTTGTCGGAAGCCTCCCTGAACGACCCGTTTGGACTACATCCCTCTAGTTCCTGCAGTAATGACGTGACTAAAACAGTTTTTTGACTAACCTCCGCCCACATGAATTCACAAACAGGTGGCGTGAAGAAGAGGAAGAGCTGTGTTTGTGTTTGTCGCCATGTCGTTGAAACGCTGTTATTTTCATCTCGGAGTCCAATCATCTTTGTTTTGGTTTCCCAGGGCACTGTTTTGGAGATGATTGGTTACAATTTATGTTTAACCGGGTTCCCGAAAATTATAATCCACATGTAAAACTATGTGCAGCACATTTTGCTGAAGACAGCTTCCTCAAACTCAATCAGTTTAATGCCAGATTCACACAAAGATTATTCTTGAAAGATGGAGCAGTTCCCTCTTTGTCTGGAGAAGGCGTTGTTTATGGACCATAACCGATATGTGTTTTTAATTAAGTTGGTGCGTTTCTTTAACTTATTACACAAAGGGCAACGCTGTTTAGCTTTTTTAACTAGATGTTAGGGCTGTGCAAAAAAACGAATGCGATTTTCATGCGCATCTCGTTAGTAAAAACACTCCTGTGATTATAAGTACATCTCCACACTTGCTTCTCAAAACTAGTCCAATCGCGCGTTTCCAGGAGGGCAGTGTGCGCTCAGCTGCTGTTGAATCACAACACAGGAACCGCTGGCCCAATCAGAACTCATTACGTATTTCTGAAGGAGGGACTTTATAGAACAATGAAGTCATCAGCCCGTTTTTATGACAGTGAAAACAGCGGTAAACAGATAGGTGAATTATGTGAAAAATACTGTTTTTTTTACACGCGAAACATGAACACGTCACTCATTTAAATTTTTTTTAAAAACTGTTGTAATTTAGACAGACACATCAAGAATTCTGCTCGTTAACAGCAGCTGTTGATTAGTGTCTGAATTCACTCATTAGTTTTCATTCTCTCTGTTAGGTGGACTATATTAGTAAACTCATGTAGGGAATAGTGAATGAGGGTGTAGGCTGTGATTTGAAACAGTGTATTTTTTTGTATTATGAGTACATTACTAATTAATTATGAATATATTTAAAACACACAAGCAATATATTATAAATGTATTATTTTTGAGTAAAAATATGCCAATTTCCCCAAATACTGAATGTATTACTGAATGCAATTGTATAAAGAACTGGATGCTTACACATCAAGTCACCTTTATTTATAAAGCTCTTTAAACAAAATACATTGCGTCAAAGCAACTGAACAACATTAATTAGGAAAAACAGTGTGTCAATAATGCAAAATGATAGTTAAAGGCAGTTCATCATTGAATTCAGTTATGTCATCTCTGTTTAGTTAAATAGTATCTGTGCATTTATTTACAATCAGTAATGTAACGGTTATGTTGTCATTGCTTTGCTCTCTAACTGAATGCAATGTTATAATAGGCCCAGATAGACCTATTTAATAATAACATTAAATAGTGAATAACAACTCTGGGGTAAAAAGCTTAGTAGTCTATATCCCGTTTTCCCCTTCTCCCAAAAGAGCTTATACTATTTTGTCTGATATGTGAATTATTTATTGGCTTTTTTATTTATTAATGCAGCAAATGCTTTAAAAACAGCTTTGAAAATACTTTTGTTGCATTCCAGAAGAACTTTTCTCTATAAATTTTACGGTAGCTTGAATGCAAAACAAAATAAATTTGTTGTATTCCCATTAGTAAAATGGCTATAAATTAATTTTTTTTAGTCCAAACCGATCTGAAGTGCACAGTACAGACTCAATGATGGTGGAGTAGAACTGTTTCAGCAGCTCCTGTGGCAGGTTAAACTTCCTCAGATGGCGAAGGAAGTACAACCTCTGCTGGGCCTTTTTCACAATGGAGTCAATGTGAATTTCTCACTTCAGGTCCTGGGAGATAGTGGTGCCCAGGAACCTGAATGACTCCACTGCAGTCACAGTGCTGTTCATGATGGTGAGTTGGGGAGAGCAGTGGGGTTTCTCCTGAAGTTCACGATCATCTCCACTGTTTTGAGCGTGTTCAGCTCCAGGTTGTTGAGAGTGCACCAGACAGCCAGCTGCTCAACCTCTTGTCTGTAAGCAGACTTGTCACCGTCCTGAATGAGGCCGATGACTGTAGTGTCATCTGCAAACTTCAGGAGCTTGACAGAGGGGTCTTTAGAGGTGCAGTCGTTGGTGTACAAGAAAGTGTTTACATGAAGGCTTTTTAGTCCAAGTAAGCTATCAATCTGTATACAAACAGATTATTTGGTTGCATGTAAATGTAGCCAGTGTGCAAGGACCTTTAAAGTTAATGAGATGATCAAGCATTAGTGATGAACTCCCGTTAATAATTAATTAAATTACAAATTGGTAATACAAAAAACCCAATATTACTTGTTTCTTTAAATATAGTGAATAAGACCTCCACAGAGAGCTGTTTAATAACTATTAATATTTTATAATTGGTGCTATATTTTATTTACTTGTTTTTTTTTTCAAATTGTTCATTATCTATTTTTGTGTCTGTGAAGGACGATGGCATCTGGTGAGGAACAGCTGAAACACAACCAAGGTAATGAAGAACAGACCACCAGTAATGTTAAAATTCACAGGTGAAAAATACTTTAAGTATACTTACATTATGGAAGTGTACTATTTTCAACACTAATTTTGAACTTCATATACTTAAAATAATTTTTTAGTACTTCTTAAGATAATCTTGAAAACATCTAAGTGTACTCAACTGTGTTATTTTGGGACACCATGAATATAAACTTTTGACCACTGAATATGTGCTTTAAACATATTTCCTCTGTTAAAAGACAAACAAACAAACAAAACCCCCAATGATCTGACAACACAGAGTAAGAAACCACGCCCATCCCCAACACAACCCCGCCCACATCCGAATGTGACGTCAGAAGCCAAACTGTAATTTATTTCTGTGATGTTCCGCTGTATTTTCATACATCATTCCTCCAGTCTTCAGTGTCACATGATCTTCAGAAATCAGAATAATATGATGATTTACTGCTGATTATTATCAATGCTAAACACAGTTGAATTTATTATTCTTTGATGAATATAAAGAGCCAAAGATCGGCATTTATCTGAAATAAAATGTTTTTGTAACATTATACACAATACCATTCAAAAGCTTGGAAAACAGTTATTTTAAATGGTAGAAATATTTCAGAATTTGACTGTTTTTGCTGTACTTTGGAACAAATAAATGCAGGCTTGGTGAGCAGAAGAGATTTCTTTAAAAAGCATTTTGACTGGTAGTGTTTAACAAAAGAACTGTTCCAAATATGATTAATTTGTGCGCAGCTAAATGATCAGATAAACAGTTCTTGATATGCAGTACCTGTGACGGTGGATTAAGGAAAGTCTGGAAGCAGATGCGAGTTAACAATTTTAATGTGATGAGATGACTACAAATACACAAACAAACAAAGATGCTGAGCAGACGACACTCCGTGGTGGTGGTGAGGAGGTGAGGAATCCTGATAATGGCGGAGAGAAGGTGAGTAATCCGGATGATGACGGCGTGTAGGCAGCAGGAGAGGATGGCACAGGAACTGCGGGGAATAGAGCCAATGGTAAGCGTCCGTTGCTGAGTGAACGTGCAGAGAGTGGATGAGGTTTAAGGGAAAACACAGACATCCAAACGCGTACAACACTAAAGCCAGACGAACAGGGTAACCACATCAAACAAGTAACAACGATCTCACAAACACAAGACGTGAGACAAGCCAATATATAGTGGATGAGTATTGAGTGGCAGCTCTTGCTGATGACAATTAACGGAGACGCCCACAAGCTAATCGGTGCAGACGCGAAACACACAGATTTCAAAACAATGTGCAAACACCCCGAGATCACGGTTTACCAACAGTGACAGTACCCCCCCCCCCCCCCTCTAAGAACTCCTCCTGGAGTTCCCAGAAGGGCCTACCTGCTGATTGTAGTCATCAATAAGGGAGTGATCCAATATGTCCCTAGCAGGTACCCAACTCCTCTCCTCCGAACCATAACCTTACCAGTCCACCAGATACTGGAATCCTCGTCCCCTCCGTCTCGAGTCCAGAATACGATTAATCGAATATGTCGGTTCCCCATCTACAAGACGCGGCGGCGGGGGAACCGGAGTAGGCAGATTAATACGTGCATAAAACACGGGTTTAATTTTGGACACATGAAAGGCGGGGTGTATCCTCTTGTACGCGGGAGGTAGTTTGAGGCGGACTGTCACCGGACTAATGATTTTGGTGATAGTGAACGGGCCCATAAATTTGGGAGCTATCTTATTAGATACGGATCGCAGAGGAATGTTACTGGTAGAAAGCCACACTTTTTGACCCACGACGTAGACGGCAGGCTTTGACCCCTTCTAAGGCCGTCTTGACCTTTGACTCGACCTCCCATACGAGTGCTGAGACCACTAATTTCTCAGGCAAAATACACTCGGGAGTCACCGGACGGGCGTAGGGATCAAAAAGACGTGATAAAGATTCGGGTTTGACATTTTTGGAACCCGGGCGGTACGATAGGGTAAATTCAAAATGGCCCACCGAGCCTGCCTGGAATTGAGTCTTTTGGCAGTTCTAATGTATTCTAAGTTCTTATGATCGGACCGAGCAATAGAGGGAACCCCTGAACCCACCAACCAGTGACGCCATTCCTCTAATGCTAATTTGACTGCCAACAACTCTCTATTGCCAATGTCATAATTATGTTTGGCAGGAGATAGTCGATGTGAGAAAAACGCTCAAGGATGTACCTTATCGTCCGAAGCAGCACGTTGGGACAACACTGCTCCTGCCCCCACCTCTGATGCATCGACCTCCACCACGAACTGCTGTGTGGGATCAGGGGCCACAAGGATGGGAGCCGAAAAGAAGTGGTTCTTGATGTTAGTGAACGCAGCCTCAGCTGCGTCCGACCACCTGAACGGAGTACTGGGAGAGGTCAAGGCTGTCAGAGGTGAGGCTAGTTGGCTGAAATTACGTATGAAACGTCGATAGAAATTGGCGAACCCCAGAAACCACTGTAAAGCTTTACGGGAATCTGGAGATGGCCAATCTATCACAGCCTTAACCTTGTCAGGGTCCATACATATTCCCTCGGACGAGACGATATACCCTAGGAAGGGAACAGACTGTTCATGGAATACGCATTTCTCCGCCTTGACAAAAAGCCCATTCTCCAGTAACCTCTGGAGCACTCGTCTGACATGTTGAACGTGTTCCTGGAGAGATGAAGAAAAAATCAGTATGTCATTCAGGTAAACATATATAAACTGATCTACAATATCTCTCAACACGTCATTCACGAGTGCTTGGCTTGGAAAACCCCGGGCGAGTTGGAGAGCCCGAACGGCATCACCAAGTGCTCAAAGTGCCCTCTAGGGGTATTAAAGGCGGTTTTCCATTCACCCCCCTTCCTGATGCGGACCAAATGATAAGCATTGCGTAAATCCAATTTTGTGAATATGGATGCTCCCTGCAACCTCTCGAAAGCTGAAGACATGAGTGATAAAGGATAGGTATTCTTAATAGTCATGTTGTTCAGCTCTCGGTAATCAATTTTGTAAGGGTTGTGATATTAACGTCTTTTGTTGAAGAAATTATAGAGGCTGTGTCATCTATAGCAACAAGGTGGCCAAAAAATGAAAGAAGTGAATATTTGAAATAAATGTTTGGTCTGTAACCTAAACAAGGATTTGATCATCCTGTAAGAGTAACAGCAACAATTACATGCCATTTGGCTCCCTTTGCAGGCATTTGTAATAATGTACATAAATTGTTTATTTTGTATTTGCCTAAATTATGTATTTTAACGATGCTATTATTAACCAATCTTTATTGCCTCATTGTTTTTTTATAATGCAAGTCATTTTAAAGGCTATTGATGGCTTAGGTCTGTTTTTATAGCAACAACAACAACAAAATATTACAGTATATTAATACTTTGTAAATTATTATTTGAAGTAACAAAACCATGGTTAATTTGCAGTTACCATGGCTACAAGAACAATGATTTGTGGTGTTATTGATATTTAAAACTAGGGCTGTCACGATATTCGATTTTTCATATCACGGTTATTGTGGCCATAAGAATTCACGATGTTGATATATTGTGATATCTATAGAAACCTTGGGGTGGAGAAGATATCAGTCAAATTATTTTTTACTTTGTTTATTGAGTTTTTCTTTTTCACCCAACAAGCATAATATTGATACTGATAAACGCAGGGCACAAGACTCTTGCTTTCTCCGTCTTCTTTGAAGCTCTTATGAAATAACAAGAGAGAAAATACTGTCAAGTTCAACAGTATGATGAATAAATATTAATGGTAACACTTTACAAATAAGATGCCATTTGTTAACATTCATGTATTAACAAACATGAATGAACAATAAACAATACATTTATTACACAATGTATTAATCTTTGTTAATGTTAATAAAAATCTAGTTATTTAATGTTCATGTTCATAGTACATTAATGTTTTCAAACACAACTTGTGATTTCAACAATGCATTAGTAAATGCTGAAATTAACATGAACTAAAATTAATAAATGCTGTGGAAATATTGTTCATTATTATTTATGTTATATATGTTAACTAATGTAATTAACTAATGTTAACTAATTAACCTTATTGAAGAATGACCACAGATGAGGTATTTAGTGCATGGTACTGTGACCAACTTAACATTTTACAGAGTTTACAGATCCGTTTTAATCGTGTAACTGTTCATAGATTTGTACAAATAAAGAAATTAAGTGTTACTACGCACAGGCTGTATTGATTGCAAATACAAAAATAAGACGAGTAAAGAAAACGCGGTACTTATAAAAATAATCACCCTTTACTTAAGTATATGAACACAGAAAACCGCTGTTAATAGGTTATATAATATTTCCCAGTCTATGACTAGTAAAATAATAACAACTTACTCTGATGAACACAGCTCTCCTCAGAGTAGCTGCGAGTGCTGCATTGTCTTCTTGTGTGACAGGTGTCAGAGTTAAGGCACGATACTGCCACCTGGCCACTCAACCAGGTACTGTTACCAAGTATTTACATGTGGTGTCATCATAAGAGAACTGTTCATTTTAAATATTGCGGTTATCACTAATACCGGTATATCCTCATACACTAAATTAACACAATAACGATAATTGTGTATTTGAATATCAAGGTTATCATCAATACCGGTATATCGCGACAGCCCTAGTTAAAACCATGGGTAATTTTCCAAAGGGAACCTGAAAAAAAAAACGAATAGAAAAAGTGATACACGGGCCTCATTTTTACCTAAATGATTTATAATTTATTTTAATATATATTAAAAATGTATAAGGTGTGCATTGTAGCTGACACCTGAATGAACACATTACAATTGTTTTAAGACTGCAAGTCTTTCTCCTCAAATGCTATTGAGCTTCAAATTTGCCTTTGAGCCCATGTGGAAAAAGTAGCATAATTTACATAAGATTCAATTGTGCATTATAGCGGACACCTAGATGGACAATTACAGTTGTTTTTATGACTGTAAGTCATTCCCCTCAAATGCTACTGACGTTAGAAAAGTGTATACCAATATCGCATTTAACTTTAGAGACGGTCCCTAAATTTGAGACTCTCGAACGTCCAATGTCAAGCAAACTTTATGCCAGTGTGATACAGCACATATCAGAAGGTCTAGCCGAGGAGAGGCTTCTGTCAGCGGATACACAAGCACTGAGCTCCTGCTGATCGTGTGGAGCTGACAGTCTCTGAGATCAGAGAAACACATTTTTAAATAGGCTCTGTCTTTATAAACAAACCACAGATTTGAGTTTTAAACAACTACATTCTCGCCTGAAATACATTTAAAATTAAATTTCATGGCACAATAACAGTAATATTTTGAAAATGATCAGAGTAAATGGTAGTTGAAATAACAATGCTGCGTGAACTCAACCAATCAGGATATTTAGCGGCAAGACCCGCCCCGAAAGTTCCGAAACTTTGAAAAAGTACCACCTCGCCAGCAGGGACTTTCTGAGGGGCATTTTTTACCCTGAACTTTATTTAGTTGCTGGTTCCTGCGGTGGAAACACACCGAGCACCAGGCCAAAGTCCCTAGTTCCTAGGTAAATTTCCTGCGGTGGAAACGCAGCAATAGTGAATTGTAACAAGTAATTTGCATTACAGGGACCCCTTAACCTGAAAGAACTGCCCTTAGACTTTAGACTTAAACTTTATACTTTATTTGTCCCCATAGGCCAATTGATTTTGCAGCAAGATAAACACAGATCAGTCATAGATGCACAAATACAAGACAAAAACACATACGAAATACTTAATGTAACAGGCCCTTGTTAAAGTAAAATCTGACAATTTCAAAATCAATCAATCAATCACCTTTATTTATATAGTGCTTTAAACAAAATACATTGCGTCAAAGCACTGAACAACATTCATTTGGAAAACAGTGTCTCAATAATGCAAAATGATAGTTAAAGGCAGTTCAGACAGGAGCCACTTTGGCAAGTTTACTTGAGTTTATTGAACACAATTTATCTTTGGCGGTATGGTTCCTTACGGGGGTTCTTGCTCCCAGAATAATTGAACATACAAGAGCTTTTACATTAACCCCCCGGAACCATGAATTTAGAAATACATAATAATTAAGACTGAACTGACGCTGCGCTCTATTTCAGACAGGAACCACTTTGGCAAGTTTACTTGAGTTTATTGAACACAATTTATCTTTGGCGGTATGGTTCCTTATGGGGGTTCTTGCTCCCAGAATAATTGAACATACAAGAGCTTTAACATTAACCCCCAAAACATAATGAGAGTATTACTGCCTGAAGAAGAACCCCCAAAACCAACCTTGTTCCAGTCCTGCAAAGAGAAAGACAGTGTTATTGAGATATCCTTAATGTAATCTACTGGCTAGCGAAGGGGTATCTCCCTTCTGATGAGGCAGAAAATAGCGGGCCTCTCTATAATTAAGGTAGCTGGTAATAGCAGCGAGGGTATTTTCTCCAGCGGGAGAACCGTAAACGAGCAGCATGTCCCTGAGCTTGGTATGAGTGGTAGGAGAGTAGCGTTTCCTTGTTTCCTTCCTGCAAAAGAGAAAGATAATGTTATAGAGATGTCCTTAAGCAGCCTATGGTAGGAGAGGTGTGTTCTCATGTCTAAAGCGAGGGAGAGAATAGCAAGTCCCCTCTTATTTCAAGTAGCAGGGGTGTTCATTCTCTGCTGTAGGATGAACAGCAGTCCCCTGCAGCCATAGCAGTAAAGGGTGTTCTCTCCAGCTGGAGAGAACAGCAGGTCCCTTTCTTCTGAGGGGGAGTTCGTCCCTCGCTTGAGGGATAACAGCGGCCCCCTCAGGTATCGCGGCAAGGGGTAATCTCCCGGGAGAGAAAACAGCAGCCCCTTTGAATTTATAAGAATTATTATTATTTTTTTAATTTTTTTTCTCCTCCACATTCAACTTCTCCATCTCCATTTAAGTAGCAGGGGTGTTCATTCTCTGCTGTAGGATGAACAGCAGTCCCCTGCAGCCATAGCAGCAAAGGGTGTTCTCTCCAGCTGAAGAGAACAGCAGGTCCCTTTCTTCTGAGGGGGAGTTCGTCCCTCGCTTGAGGGATAACAGCGGCCCCCTCAGGTATCGCGGCAAGGGGTAATCTCCCAGCAGGAGAAAACAGCAGCCCCTTTTCCTTTATAATTTATATATTTTATAATCTCCTTCTCATTCAACTTTGCCTTCTCCATCTCCATTAACAACACAGCAGCCCCCTTTTTTTTTTTATATAGCAGTGATGGTTTTCTCTAAGCAGCAGTTCCTTCCTCGTTCTTCTCATTCTCCATTCCTTCTAATTCGCCTCCTCATTCTTTTCATCCTCCATCTCCTTCTTCTCCTCATTCTTCTGCTTCCCCATTTCCTTCTTCTTGTCCTCCTCCTCATCCTTATTATCCTCCTCATTTTCCATCTCCTCATCCTCTTACTTATCCTTATTATCCTCCTCATTCTTCATTTTCTCCTCCTCATCCCCCTCTTCATTCTTCATCTCCTTCTCATCCTCCTCCTCATTCTTCTCATCCTCCTCCTCATTCTTCTCATCCTCCTCCTCCTCCTCATTCTCCTCATTCTCCTTTTTCCCTTGCGGTCAGTGTCGTATTTTATTATTAGTAAATGTACGTAGTACAAAATATCCACTGGTTATAACCAACGCTCTTATATTTATCTGTAGATCAGCTAAAAACATAACTCTGCTTCAGAAGCCTGTCCAAAAATGGTTCATAAGGAGAAACAGACATGTCTATAATCACATACTTATCACTATGAATTATAAAATGCAGATTGTCAGAATATTTTGTGAGCACAAATACTCAACACTACTTAATACGGTGCCATATATCATATATTCCAAGAATAAGGTCACTTGATATTATTTTTTTTATTTTTATTTTATTATTTTTTTATTTTTTTGGGGGGGATGACGTGACTCAATACAACAGCTGACTACATGAACGCTCTTACCTTCAAATCGCAGAATTGTGGCCATTTTTTTTGGACTGAAATGTTGAGTAACCCCGAAACATACGTGAACGTAGTCATGTGGGGAGTCTGGCCAATCGTGAACAGCTGTATTGTCATCGGCGCTCCAGCTGTCACTCTGGAGAAGTGCAGGCTGAATCAGCCGGCTGCTCTCGAACACTCTCGTGATACTTGATGGCACAGGTCATGTGCTTCGGCGCAGTCTTAGTCGGACAATTCAACCGGTATGCACTGCTTCGTCAGATTTGCGATTGGTTTGCATGGTGCTAGTGAGTCGAACACACCTGATGCTCATCGAGTCAGCTGCTCAAGATCGGATGCAGCCAGTAATTCTCCCTAATGATTCCCGATGGTTTCTGTAACGGTGAATGACTCGACTTGGGATCCATTTGCAAGCTTTTATTAGAACACTCGTAGTAGTACAGGCGAAGGGTCAGGATCAGCAAACACAGTGTAACAGGAATATCAGAATCGTAGTCAATACCAAGCAGTAGGTCGGGGTAACAAGCAAGTATCACAGTCCGTATAACAATCAGGGTTCAAAGGTAGGCAGCAAAGGTTCATAGATCGATAAACAACAAAGGTTGGCAACTGGGAAAACAAGACAGGGTAAAACGCTCAGAAAAGTTAGCCGTGGCAGTAACAAGACCTCGCAATGAGGTAATGCAAAGGTCTGGCTTATATGGCAGTCTCTGATAGGGAACACCTGGCCGGTGATCAGTCCAAGGTACGGGGCTATTGGGTAATGTAGTCAGTATCAGTGTACGTGAGTGTTTGGATGCCTGTAAGTGTCAGTATTTGGGTGATGGTGCCCTCTGCTGGCCACTGGAGGGACTCACGGGGTTCGTATCCGTGACAGAGCCCCCTCCCTGCGAACGCCTCCTGGCGTGAGGTGGAGGACGACGTCGGGGTCTACCTCGAGGTCGAGGGGCCGTTTTCTCTGGATGTTCTCTATGAAAATCTGTGGTTAAGTTGGGGTCAAGAATGTCCTCGGCATTGACCCAGGAACGTTCCTCTGGACCGTACCCCTCCCAGTCAACCAAGTATTGGAGGACTCGTCCCCGACGTCTCGAATCAAGCAGCTCTCGCACCTGATAGGTCTCCTCGCTCTCCACCTGAACCGGTTGGGGAGTCTGCTCACGGGACCTCCCCTCGCCCTCCTCCTCAGGGGCAGCAGCGGGCTTGAGCAATGACATGTGGAAAGTGGGAGAAATACGATATGTGTTAGGCAAAGCAAGGCGGAATGAAACAGGTGTGATTTGTTGTGTGATTTTGAATGGACCCACGTACCTTGGACTTAACTTTCGGCATGGCAATTTCATCCGAAGGTCTCTGGTGGACAGCCAGACCCATTGACCAGGTTGGAAAGTGTGTCCAGGGCGTCGACGACGGTCGGCCTGTTCCTTCAGGCGCCGTACAGCTTGTTGTAGGTGTACGTGGGCTTGATTCCATGTGTCCTCGCTTCGTTGAAGCCAATCAGTTACAGCGGGAACATTGGTGGGTTCACCTGACCAGGGAAACATGGGTGGTTGCTACCCTAGAATGCATTTGAAGGGGGTGATCCCAGTGGAAGGCTTGATCAGGGAGTTCTGTGCATATTCGGCCCATAGGAGAAAACGAGACCAGTCCTCTTGATGGGAGCTGCAGTAGGAGCGGAGGAACCGAGTGAGCTCCTGGTTGAGGCGTTCCACTTGACCGTTGGCCTAGGGGTGATAACCAGACTTGAGACTTACGTTGACCCCTAGAGCTTGAAAGAAATCCTTCCATAAACGAGAGGTGAATTGAGGGCCTCTATCCGAAACGATGTCGTCAGGTATGCCGTAAAACCTAAACACCCAATTACACAGGAGTTCGGCGGTCTGAAGAGCAGTGGGGAGTTTGGGTAGAGGAATGAGGCGACATGCTTTGGAGAATCGATCGATGATTGTGAGTATGACCGTGTTACCCTGGGATAGGGGTAAGTCTGTGATGAAGTCTATGGCAAGGTGTGACCAGGGTCGTTGAGGGATAGGAAGAGGTTGAAGGAGTCCAGCTGGTAGTTGACGAGGGGTTTTGTGCATGTTACACGTCTGACAGTTCTGAATGAATTTAATAGTGTCGGGGTTGATTGTTTCCCACCAGAAGCGGTTCTTGAGGAGATGGAGTGTGGCTGTGATGCCGGGGTGACCAGAGGCAGGAAGACAGTGGATATGATCCAGGACTTGATCACGGTAGGGGGCAGGTAAGTAGGTTTTATCCGGTGGACAGGCGGCTGGTGGTGCTTCTTGTGAATTGTGTTGTTCTATTAGAGTCATTATATCCCACTGGATGGGAGCAACCACCACATGGAAGGGCAAGATGCGTTCGGGGGTTGAGATGGAGGGGTCATCATCATGGATACGTGACAAAGCATCAGCTTTAGTATTCTTGGAACCTGGGCGATATGTGACATTGAACTGAAACCGGGAGAAGAACAAGGACCATCTGGCTTGGCGTGGGTTGAGTCTTTTGGCAGAGCGTAGGTATTCCAGATTTTTATGATCCGTAAAGACGGTGAAAGGATGAATAGCCCCTTCGAGCCAATGTCTCCACTCTTCAAACGCTGCTTTCATGGCTAACAGTTCTCTGTCTCACACATCATAATTCCTCTCCGCCGGGTTGAGCTTGCGGGAGTAGAAAGCACAGGGATGAAGTTTCTCCTGAGGGCCTGGGCGCTGTGAGAGAACGGCCCCAATGCCAGTATTGGATGCGTCAACTTCGACTAAGAAGGGGAGAGAAGGGTCAGGGTGATGCAGGATAGGAGCGGTGACAAAGCGTTCCTTTAATTCCTTAAAGGCTTGACGGGGGGCCTCGGACCAGGTGAGACGATGTGTACCTTTTTTGATCATAGAAGTGAGAGGACTGACGACTGTACTGAAATTTCTGATGAAGCGTCTGTAGAAATTGGCAAACCCCAGGAACCGTTGTAGCTCCTTGAGAGTCTGAGGCTCTGGCCACTTGAGTACAGCAGAGACCTTACTGTCATCCATGGCAACTCCCCCCGGACTGATGACATAACCCAGGAAGGTAGTGGATGTAGTGTGAAACTCACACTTCTCGGCTTTGGCGTACAGTTGATGTTCGATGAGGCGCTGTAGCACAGTTCTGACGTGTTGAATATGATCCTGTAGGGTATTGGAGTAGATAAGGATATCGTCAATGTAGACCACAACAAACTTGTTCAGCATGTCCCTGAAGACATCATTAATGAAAGCCTGGAAGATGGACGGACTATTGACCAGTCCAAACGGCATAACCCAGTATTCATAGTGCCCGTTGGTTGTAGAAAAGGCCATCTTCCATTCGTCACCCTCTCTGATGCGAATCAGGTTGTAAGCACAGCGTAAGTCAAGTTTGGTGTAGTATTGGGCAGTGCAAAGTTGTTCTAATGCAGCTGGAACCAGGGGAAGGGGATAACGGTACTTCACCGTGATCTCGTTGAGACCACGGTAATCAATGCAGGTTCTCAGACTGCCATCTTTCTTCTTGACGAAGAAGAAACCAGCGGATGCAGGGGAAGTGGAAGGATGTATGAAGCCTTTTTCCAACTCTTTCTTGATGTATTTAGTCATGGCTTCGGATTCTGGGAGTGACAGTGGAAACACACGACCTTTGGGTGGATTGTGACCTGGTAGGAGATCAACAGCACAGTCATGGGGTCGATGAGGTGGTAATGTGTTTGCTTGGGTTTTGCTGAATGCTGCCTTGAGATCGTGATATTCCGCTGGTAGATTGGGAACCTCGGATGACTCCTCATTAATCACCAACGAGTGCACTGGGAGAGGAGAAATGGTAGATAGACATTTTGTTTGGCTGATACTAGTGGATCGTGCAGTCGTGCAGTCTCAGCCATGGTAGTCCCAGAATTATGGGTGTATTAGACGTGGGCAGAACGTAGAACTGAATGACCTCCTGTTGCAGTAAACCGGTTGTCATGGATAGACTTTGAGTAAGATGAGTGATGATACCAGTTCCCAGGGGACGACCATCTATGGTAGCTACAGACAGAGAGTTAGCACAGGGTATTAATGATACTTTGTTTGTTCTTGCAAACTCAGCTGACATGAAGTTCCCAGCCGCTCCAGAATCCAGTAAAGCAAATGTGGTCACTTGAACATTGTTAATGGTTAGTTTCAGGGGTACAATCACACAGTTTACAGGATGGAGAGAGTGTAAGGATTCACTCACCAATTTGGACGAGACAGATGAGGGACGTGAAGGACAGCTGGCTCGTTGATGACCTGGGGATCCACAATACAGACATAGACGATTTGCCAAGCGACGATTCTTTTCTTCAGATGAGAGATGATAGGAATTAACTTGCATAGGTTCAGGGTCTTCAACAGACTGAGCTGCTTTAATGGCAGTGCTGACACGAGAACGGGGATTACGTGAACGTTGCAGATTGTCAATTGCTATTGTCAGTTCGATGAAATCGTTCAAACTTTTCCCTTCAACTCGACATGCCAGTTCAGCTTGTAATTCATGACTTAAACCTTTCCGAAACAGAACTTTTAAGGTGTCACTCACCCAGGTCGTTTGTGCTGCCAGTGTGCAGAAGTTCATAGCATATTCAGCAGCTGAAGATTTCCCTTGAGAGAGCTCTAGCAAGCGTTCACCAGCGCTCTTTCCCTCCTTGGGATGATCGAAAACCTCACGGAAGCGTGTGAGGAAATCGTTGAAGGAGGAGAAAGATGACCCATCCGTGCGCCATACAGCGGTAATCCAGTCAAGAGCCCTTCCGGTTAACAAAGAGCAAGCAAAGGCAATCTTACCGTTGTCAGTGGAATAGAGCATGGGTTGTTGTTCCACAAACAGCGAACATTGAAGTAAGAAGCCTTTACATTTATTAGGGTCACCGTCGAATTTCTCAGGAAACGCCAGTCGTGGGTTAATCTGAGAGGGCGTGGGAACCGCATGTGTAATGGCGGCCGCTGGTGGCGCGGGTGTTGTGACAACAGGACTTTGGAGATTCTAAATAGCTTTCACCAATTCCTCCGTGACGGCGGTAAGACGATTTAACTGTTGCTGATTAGCAGCGATCTGACTTGCCTGAGCTGCCAGGTTGGTGCAGAGATGTTCATATGCTGCTGGATCTTGTCCTGGCGAGGTCTTCTGTAACGGTGAATGACTCGACTTGGGATCCATTTGCAAGCTTTTATTAGAATACTCGTAGTAGTACAGGCGAAGGGTCAGGATCAGCAAACACAGTGTAACAGGAATATCAGAATCGTAGTCAATACCAAGCAGTGGGTCAGGGTAACAAGCAAGTATCACAGTCCGTATAACAATCAGGGTTCAAAGGTAGGCAGCAAAGGTTCATAGATCGATAAACAACAAAGGTTGGCAACTGGGAAAACAAGACAGGGTAAAACGATCAGAAAAGTTAGCCGTGGCAGTAACAAGACCTCGCAATGAGGTGATGCAAAGGTCTGGCTTATATGGCAGTCTCTGATAGGAACACCTGGCCGGTGATCAGTCCAAGGTACTGGGCTATTGGGTAATGTAGTCAGTATCAGTGTACGTGAGTGTTTGGATGCCTGTAAGTGTCAGTATTCGGGTGATGGTGCCCTCTGCTGGCCACTGGAGGGACTCACGGGGTTCGTATCCGTGACAGTTTCGGAGGATGGTCATTGTCGCGGTTTGTATAGATGTCCTTCCAATAATGATGCCCTTAGATCTTGTCCCAATAACGATTAATGTTTGTGGGAGAATGACACATCATGTTCATACGTCCTTCGATATGTGATTTGTAGCATGACAGATGGTTAATCCATTCGGGATTTAATTTACAGACTTGCACATTTCCCTAATTGATGACTGACGATTCCACTGCATTTCGCGGACTAGCCACAAATTAATTCTTGTTTACATTATTCCGCTGTTGTGATGACGATGTTCGAGAGAGTCCAGTCCAGTGACATGATCTGACACGACTGTAGCATTCAACACCGTGTGTGATTATTAAATGGCAATAATACCTCCCTGATGCTGGGGAACCCTGCATATGATTGTATGCATTGCAGTCTTAGGCCGGGTTCACACCGCAAGCTGCAGCAGAGCAGAAGCAGCGCGTATTTTTTTCGGTGCCTATGTTAACAGATGAGAGCGTTCACACCGCACGCAGAAGCTGCGCGGCAGAGCGTTGCAGAAGCAGAGCAGAAGCAGCAGTGCCGCGATCGTTTCGGCGCTGGGTCTATTTTTGCAGCGCTGCTGACGCTCAGTTAAAGTGAAAGTACACATTTGATGGACAAAATAAATATGATTTCACACAAAAAGTGCTCTAACTGCACACAAAAGCACATCTAGGGTGTTTTAACAAGAACTAGAGTATGTTACGAAAAGGAAATTAATATAAAAAAATATGTATAGAAGATAAAGTGACCATGGCCAAAATGATCATGATCATGGCCAAAATACACATGTACTTAAACGAAAATTTGCCCAAAATTTGCATTAATGATATCTACTGTGTTCTTAGCAAATTACATAAAAAATGTATGATATTTAAAACCACCTATTTTTCTATTTTATATTATAATTTTATTTTTTATATATATATATATATATATATATATTTTTACAAAATCTGTTAAAGTACTTACAGTTCTATCCAAAAATAGACTTTTTTGCCGAAATACAAAAACAACTTTAAATAATTTATATTGCTAGCTTAGCCTTGGAGATTTATTTATTATTAGTAGTTGTCCTATTCTTTCGTGCTGACAATCATAAACAACAGCACGTGGTGTCTCAGGCGGTGGTCTTCAGAGTGCACCTGGAAAGACAATAATGGACGACACTCGTCTCATTGTGGAAGTTGAGAAATATCAAGTTCTTTATGATCCACACAATGTACTTTATAAAGACTTGCAGGAGAAGGAAAAAGCATGGGATTATTGCATCTTATTGCAGATGGTAATTAATTTTATAGTGTTTTTGAAGCTTTCGCTGGCACACGAGCAAAAAACTCAATATTTGATTCAAAATTGATTCAATTGGAACCATTTATTTACAATTTCTAAATTACACATAAGCACACAAATAACAAAAGCAGGTGATACATGCATATATAATAAACAACTAAATTCTGATTTCAAGATGAGCAGGAAGTCAAGGCTGTGAACCATTTACAATACACATAATTTAAAACCGTTTATTAAATTGGTTTTCAGGGTGTTTTTTGGTAAATTTGATTGCAAACAAACCCAGTGACAAGATGGTAATATGCACCATGTTCTCTCCTACGTCGGTTAATGGGATGAACCCAAAGTCTGGGTCTTTTTAGTCTCCTTAATAACAAATATAGCGCGATGGCCTTTCTTCTTTCAACAACTACTGCACGGAAAACAAAGACAGCAAAACAAAGATCCAACAAAAGTAGGTAACAATTAAATTATTAATTAAAAAAGCTTCTTGCCTAGTCTTTTTATTTAAATGTATTTTAAATGGGAAATAAAGCAATGCGAACGTACCCATTATAGAGCACTCTGACCAAAATCTGCTGTTCAGTTGCGCGCTGCCTCCGCTGCCGGTGTGAAAGCAAAATAGGCGCGCGCTGCTTCTGCTCTGTCTACTTGCTGCTAACGCGCTGCTTCTGCTCTGCTGAAACTTGCGGTGTGAACCCGGCCTTAGAATGTAGTTTAACTGAGCAGGGAATATTTTTTTTTTTTTTTTGCGTAATAGAGCACTCCACAGCCACAGGTGCAGACTCGAGCGGAGCTGCTTATAAAATGAACCATGGTTACCCATAAGAGCAAATATTAACTAAAATATGCGCATTTCCAGGCAATTATTGAATCCAAGCGCTTATACAATTAACCCTGAAAACACTGCATTAATTTTCAGCATTTTCGAGGATTCGACACCCGTACTATGACCCTGTACGACGGCGAATGTGATGCGTATGAGCCAAAGAGTTAGCCAAGCGTTTGATCAGGTGCGCGCTCAGTCAGCGGAGGCTCGCAGTTGAGCCGGCAAAAGCATTAATCCCTCCGATGCACGGCGGGACTAGCACGTGATTTTGGACAATATAAAAACCTCACGAGCAAGCAGTCCCATATCTTGATAGCTTTAAACAAATATCTTCTTAGTGTGTGGAGTGGGGCGGGATCGCCCGCAGTCGGAAAATAGGACTAGTGAAGGGTGCTCTTTAAACAGCTGAAAATCAGCGTGCACCTGTAAAGCAGGAAGCCCTTTTTTTATTTTATTTTTTTTTATATCAGACTTTAATTTAGGCAACAGCATAAACCCTGTCGGATACGTTTTAGCATTTATATGAGCAGAATTACTATCTGTACATGTAGTATAGAGCACTTCGTTGTGTTGAGCAACAGCAAATCGCGGATTAAACCCAGTGTGTTGTAGTTGTCAGAGAAGTTTGATGAAGCATCCCTGAAGCAGCAGCCGTTAATATCGACAGCATTGACCACAGATTAACGAGGCTCGTGGGTATATTTAACTGTGTTACCGGTGTGGTGATAGCATGCCTCACAACGAAACTGAACAACAGCTTTTCAATAACCATGTCTGAAGCATGTTCGCCAAATAGCACTAGTTTGTAAATAAGAAAACTTTGCTTAGCTTCGTGAAGACGTCCAAAGATTAATTAAAGTTGAAATGGTCAGTTGTTCGTGGATGCTTTGGTTTGTTGAATATGCTTCTTCCAGCGAGGAGTAGATCTCGTGTAGGTTGTGATTCGGTCGTATTAGTACACACTGATGATGAATCGCGTGCGATAAGTCTATATCAAGCTTACTTGTATCAATTCAGTCTGTTGCTTGACAAACAACACGGCGAATTCGCTTAAGTTTGCGACTGAAATCTGGTGAGATACTCTGTGGGAATCCTGCCAAACCTGATTTGACGCTTCATGTGGAGATAGATTCGCCGTCTGATAGTTCCTGAGCGAGCAAAGGCTCTCGTGAGCAGTTTGAGCCTTGCGAGTTGTTGAGCAAACTTACCGAGCAGTAGTGGCACGTATATATATGTCCCGTGTCTAATAGGAGAGATGTGGTGATTGGAGCGATTTGACAGCTGACCGCATCAGCTGTTCACAGCCTTGCCTCCGTGGCCTGACTGAACTGACGCTGCGCTCGATTTCATCATTGAATTCAGCTATGTCATCTCTGTTCAGTTTAAATAGTGTCTGTGTATTTATTTGCAATCAAGTCAACGATATCGCTGTAGATGAAGTGACCCCAACTAAGCAAGCCAGAGGCGACAGCGGCAAGGAACCGAAACTCCATCGGTGACAGAATGGAGAAAAAAAACCTTGGGAGAAACCAGGCTCAGTTGGGGGTCAGTTCTCCTCTGACCAGACGAAACCAGTAGTTAAATTCCAGGCTGCAGCAAAGTCAGATTGTGCAGAAGAATCATCTGTTTCCTGTGGTCTTGTCCTGGTGGTCCTCTGAGACAAGGTCTTTACAGGGGATCTGTATCTGGGGCTCTAGTTGTCCTGGTCTCTGCTGTCTTTCAGGGCAGTAGAGGTCCTTTCTAGGTGCTGATCCACCATCTGGTCTGGATACGTACTGGATCCGGGTGACTGCAGTGACCCTCTGATCTGGATACAGACTGGATCTGGTGGCTACGGTGACCTCGGAATAAGACAGAAACAGACAAATATTAGCGTAGATGCCATTCTTCTTATGATGTAGAAAGTACGGTGTTATGTGAAGTGTTTCCGGTTCCAGTTTACCTAATTAATGCAGCCTAAAAATCCTTTAACGGATTTGGATATTAAAAGCATATTAGTATGTTATCTGTATGCCAGGTTAACCCCTTTATGTGCAAACATCGCCGACGGCCCCAGTTTATTATTGTTTCACTTTCACAGCACATTAAACATCACTGTCTTACTTCATCTGGACAAACTGTGCATCAATTGAAAGTTTAAAGACTCTAGCTTCGATATTTGACCAATATTTTGATAAAACATTTTTGCAGTGACAGATATTTAGTGATTTATGTCAGGAGTGCAAAATAATAAATCCGTATTATGCCACATTTTGAATAGAAATTCACCACTCACTCATATTCAGTCACGTCAGCAGCGGTTTATTTGTGTTCACATAGACTCACTGAACAGCGTCAATAAGGATTTATAGACAAAAGATGCATATCTGCGGAGATATATGGATATATTTACTGATGTTTACTTCTTATTTCTTCAGACAGAATCGTCATTTCTATTCATTTTCCACGGATTTCCGCGATCTGATGATAAACAGCCTCTCCCAGCGATCTGTGTATGTGTTTGCTATGTTGTCAGCTCGTGCTGTGTGTCACTCAGACTCTGATTGGGCCTTCCCAGTGTCAATCTTAGAGTGTCATATCTGGACACCGCCCCATCGTGTCACATGCTTCCTGCACACTTCCTGGTAGTTATCTGGCCAAAACAACACTGAAACACCTCTGTACACACAAAATATCCGAATAATAAACCCGCGATTACGATAGTAAAGCTTGGTATGAGAATTTCTTGAGATCTGGGGCGTTTTTATTAAAAAAATCGAAAATGTACATCAGAAATGCTAACTTGTGCAGCGATGAAAAAGGCTAGAAATTACATTTTTTTACAAGAGTAAACGACCAAATTCCACCCCTGATCGCTAACTAAAGCAAGTGGCTGCTCGTGCATGGTTTGGCAGGATGTGAGCAAAGAGTGCTACATTTATAATCTCTAGAAGACATCTCAGTCATAGGCGAAGCGTGTGTAAGGCTTAGCCTTCCCCTGATCACGTATGGGGACTTGGGCCAAAAATGCCTCTGCACAAACAAATATAATCTAATCTGTTGCTAACAAAATTAATGTGAATAGACTGTTGAATGCGGCATTAAATTAGGATCTGCTCATGTTGCGACAAATTTTATTTTAGGCGTTTTTACAGTTTTGCGCATTTTAATCAATCACACACAATTCTGTTGAGTTTAGGAATGCAATGGCAAAACAGAAGCATTCAGATGAGTCCTTGCTGAAACTCGTCAGTTTTGTTGAGCGTGTGCGTGTTCGCTGACTGAATTCCCTCATCATAAACAACAAAGAGCAGATGTATGTACAAAGTGATTGATTGTGAGATTGAAGTGAGATTGATTTCACAGTTTATACAGCTTTAGTAATTATAACAATAATTGTAATTTGTTTTTTGAGAAAATCAGCCGAAACAATAACTATAAGAATAACTTGAATCTTGAGAGTGCTTAAACTCACGATAGATCGATGTTATTGATAATGTCACTCTCTATATATAATTTATTAGCTGTTTGAATAATCATCGAAAGGAAACATTATATAATTATAAATTTCTGACCTTACTATTAAATTTTAATATCATTAAACATAAATTATGTCCCATTAAAAAAATACAAAAATAATTTACCCTACATGACACCCATGTCTGGTTCTTGCCTAAAAAGAGGTGTTTATGATGTTTAATACACAGTGGCGGAGCCATGATGTCCAGGGAGGGGCCAGCAACCAGTCTGGGGTGGTACAGAAATCTTCATTATTAATATATATCAAAAATGTCTAAGATTTTAATGTACTGGACTGTTTTAGTGTCTAAAACACAACTGAGTACAATTCATTTCTACTTAACTGTAATTAAGATATTTGTAAATTAGATCAAGTTATACTGGGTGAATATGACAATTTTTGTATTATTCCTCACCTCCAGGTATTTTAATAAAGGGGCGCACCATAGCTTTACTGTTTATTCAGCTTCTAGAAACTCCCAAATGCTTGCTCTCCAGCATTGCATACTCCTGGATGAGGCATGCATAGCAACGACAGACACAACGGGAAAAATCGGACAGCATACTATTAATAATAAAGGATAATGTGCATTGTAAATGTCAGTAATTTATATTTTTTGACTTTTATAAAAAGGATTTAGAGGCTGAAATATGTGAGTTTTATCTCTTTATAAAAAAAATATTTAATCTTTAAAATGTGGCCATCATTTTTAATGTTATTATTTTAATGTTTATGTAAACAAAAAGTAGATATTGTATTATTGCAGATCTCGATGCCTCCAATGAAATAAGTTGTTCGGGCACACTTTCTCTTTGTCGAGGTCTTCTTTGTGGATGTAACCATCTGCGAAGTTTGCACTGTGTGTATGTTTGCCTCTAAATGTTACAGATTTTCCCCATTTCTCTGTCTTTATCCCCATCAAATGTTGCTATCGATATAGCCTCTGATATCTTATGGTCCAACTCATCTGACGCCAGTCCAATACATTCTTCCTCGTCTTCATCTTCGCTCAGTTGTAGATTAGGGATATTATACAGTCTTATTATGCCGCTTTCAGTGAGCGCTTGTTCATAAGCATTCGGATTGTCGAAGAAGTACTTCAAAGCAATTTCGGTGTAATGGCCACGGTTCAGCTCGTCTGCGATCATCTTTGCACCGTCCATCTTCATTGAATTTTGATATCAGCTAGAGCCGGCCAGAGCACTGCATGCTAAGTAGCCACGCTTCCCTCGGAGGGCGGGGGCAATAACAAAAGAAACAAAAGCCGGCTTATCCAGTATGGAAATACACACAGACAATGACACACCCCTACTGCGTGCTAGAATCTCTGACAAACAACCTGATTTCAACCTCAAAATGTACACTTTAAAATATACCAATACTGCTATCTCAAACACGGAGAGGCATCTTTGTGATCTCAACTAACAGATTCTGCAAAAAAACGAAAGTCACCAATTTTGACAAAAAACACTTCTTTCTCATTTTGCTCGAAAGTTGTGCTGCCGACTTGTGTCACAGGTTTCCGTGACGGGTCACATATGGTAATCTCAAATTGCAGAATATATTTTACTACACGCATTAAAGTGAAGTGACATGTGGCCAAGTATGGTGACCCATACTCAGAATTCGTGCTCTGCATTTAACCCATCCAAAGTGTATGCACACACACACACACACACACACACACACCCACTCCCACACACACACCCACACAAACCCACAACCCCACAACCCTACAACCCTAGGATTAGGAGTCATACTCTCTAACCACTGGGCCACGTGGTTCATAACGACAGAACGAGGTATGTAGCCTATGCTCAAAGTTTCTTGTGCAGGTTATTTATGTTGAAGTGATACAGAGCGTGCACCACATCTGCGTACTGTTGAAGAGTGTGAGCACAGTAAAACGGCTGATGGGACAGGGAAGGGTGTTTTACTGACAAATAGTCTAACAACATCTCATCAGACCCGCAGTTCACAGTTGTTCTACTGAAGCTCATTTTGGCTGCTGTAGCTTTTCCGCGTTCGTCTGATTCGTGCCTGGCGCTGAGGTGAAGTTCAAGAGTGCGTCTGAAATTCTCCCGTTTGATGTGGTCATAGCCTAAAGAGATACGCCGCATCCACATCTAAATAAATGCATTTCTTGTCAAGAAGAAAATTGACAAAACTGCCGTTTTGAGTGGGGTGGCCAAAGGAGTGGCCACACATTTGTTAATGGTGACCACCCTGTTAATACATTTGGCTGCTTTTAGTCTTACCCTGAAGTCTTACACTCATCTCTCACACACTCTCTATCTCTCTCTCACACACAGACAAACACACACACACACACACACACACATACAGTCAACATTTGAAGTGGATCAAAACCATTCATCAAAGTTGTCCGCAAACCAAAACAATACCTGTTCTTGTCTTAGGACAAATTTGATCCACTTCAAATGCTGACTACTGTATCTCTGTTGCTAGCTGAGTAATAACATGTGAAGTTCTAAACACATATTAAGTGCACATACATGCACATAAACGACACACATATGTAGGGCCCTATGAAATCTGTTTTATTTTTTCCCAAATTCCATTTTTTCCATTTAAATTTTTCTGGATTCCATTTTTTTGTGTTTTAATCTCAACTTCTTTTTAATTGTTAAATTTAATTGTATTAATCAAAAAGCATGTCTAATTAATTAAAATCATAACACATACATTTTCACAACAATTTATTCCAAGTTTAACAAAAATTACATGTTTAGGGACCTATGAAATGTTTTATTTTTTCTTAGGAATTGTTACCTAATTCTGTGTTTTAGAATGTCTAATTATTTATTGCATAAAACAACTTAATTTATTAATTTTTTAATAAGCCTTATGAAATGTTTTTTTTTTCTCTCTCAGAAATTCTGTTGTGTATTTACATTTTTCTGGTTATCAAATGAAGGTATAAATTATTCATTTAATTTATCTTTTAATTATTAAAAAATTAAGCGAACTGTATTTTTTGATATACGGGATTTACTATAAAAAACAAAACATGACAGAAATGTTGTGTGATTATTCCTTAAAAAATTATGTTTGTTTCTTTTTAGCAGTAGTAGGGTATGTACATTCTGCTGAACAATAGTTATACATTTCTGGCAAATACTTGTCTTTAAATTAAATTAAACCGGACTTTTATTTTGACGAGTTGCTGTGGATACCTTCACAGTTCTGTGTATGTGATATGAGGCTAGTTTTACTCAAATCAAACAGTCAAATGCTCATGAAGTGACTCTCAGAGCAGTTCTGGAGATGTTATTCATATGTGCATTTACATCTGCAAGATGTCATTTTTATGCTGTTTGCTCATCTGCAATACGTCTATTGGACTTCTCCTTTTGGATGTCAAATAGATGTCTATTAGATGTCTTTAAGATGTTTATGATTTAGAATGTATATAAAACTGACATCTGAAAGACGTCTGTAGATAGCAGATGTTTGCGTGATAGCATCTGTTTGTAGATAGCAGATGCTTTCCAGATCAATAGATCTTTAACAGACATCTTGCAGACGTATGTGTGCTCTCTCTCTTAATGGCGAACAAGCATAAAATACGCATTTCTTTCGAATAGCGCTGCGTTCACTTCTTTCGACTTCACAATAGAATAATATGCTGGTTAACACTTTCCCACAAAATAAAGTAACGCATTTTCTGTTATCATGTCGACAACATCACCTACGCATAACTCGTCTCTCACCCCTTTGACTGACATCCTCACTGGCCAATCACAGTTGCCCTACTTGAAGTCACTTTTTCAACCAATAACAATAAATCAAAAACAAATTTTTGAAACAGACATGTCTAAACCGGTACATTTCACTTAAAATAAAATAAAATAAAATAAAACTTCTGTCACAAGAAAAAAAAGTAAATAAATAAATGAAAATTAATAATAAATTAATAATAAATTAACCCAGAGTTAACTACAAATGTACTTGCTGGTATTTAAGTTTTTTTTTTTTTGTGCATTCAAGTATACTTTTTTTTTTCACCTGGGACTTTTGATTTAGGAAATGTAATGAATCTCTGTTTGTATTCCAGTCCAGAAGAGCAGTGTTCACACTGGAGTCAGTGCTCAGACAGGAGGAACTGTAAATGCTCCTGTACTCACTGGAAACATCTTTACAGGCTCAGTGACCGTCATCGGCAGCACTGCAGGACACGGTACTGTCAATATATTTGTGCTCACTGATACACACTGCTTACTAGCAGAAAAGTAGGATCATACTTGGAATAACCCCGAACACTATTCCTATTAAAGATCCTTTTGTGAACACTATTCCTATTAAAGATCATAAATAATTAGATTTCTCTTACTTGTTATTGTCTTGAAACTAAAGACAACTCACAAAGATGAGGACAAATAGTCCTTCAATATAACTTTGGACAAAGAAAAATGATAACGCAGCAGGTAGTAAAAAAAGGACGAGAAACATGCGTCACTTGAAAAATAACTCCTTATAAAAATACACAGGAGGCTATGTGCAAATCTTTACACGCATTCTGTATGGTGACTGAACATAATGGAAGTGAATGGTGACTCATGATATACTCAGGAGAATAACAGAGCTGTGACCAGTGGTGCCCCCAGAACATTTAATTAGGGGTGGCCAGATGAGGCAACAGTAAATCTTGGGGTGGCACATAAAAATAAAGAATAATAAAATAAGGGTTTGCAATATTGTAAAAAAAAACTATATATATATATATATATATCTGTGATTTCTGGGATTTTATCGATAACAATATTTAGCCGAGCACAATTCAATGTGTTATTATGCTCATATCTTATTTCTAATTGTGCTGAGAGCTGACTTCTAATTTTTTTTTTTTGCTTTTTTTTACCTTTCGGCTATTTTTACTATTTTAAGTATGCACCATCTTTTAGGTCAAATACTTGCATTTGGGCTGTTACCAAGCAAATGCAATCAGTATCAACAAAATTGATGTTTGCAATGCAGAGAAAACAGAAGCTGCATCTGAAGAGCCATTTAGATGTTTTTACACACTGTTTAATTCAGCTCTGAGAGACATGGAGTACTTTAACCTGCAGTTACAAATTAATAAGTAATGTTTTGATATTTTAAAGATAAAACATTGAAAAGTGGTGTTTGAATTAATTAAAAAAATGAAAAGGTACCTAAAATGTGAAATTAAAACCATCAATAGGTGGCAGCGAGTCACTGTTAATAAGTGAGACATTGCAATTGAACCGAATCATTTAAACAGTTGATTAATTCAGGAACAAAACACCATCATGTTGCTCAGAGACACAAAAGAGTGCTTTGTTTGGAATGATTTTTGTTTTAGAAATGGACCAAAAACAGGGAATATGTTGTCTAAAACATAAGTCTCTTGATATTAACTTCTTGTTTATTGAACTGTTGTATAAAATCAATATCACATTTGTAATCATGCTGACTTTTGGAGAAAAACGTCATTTTTTATGATCGTAACTATATGATTTTCTGTCCCATATCTTGAAAAATGTGATAATTCTAAATGTGAAAGAACACACTATAAATGCGTATGCAAACCAGTCTAGAGCATCACGTGACGTATGCCTGTTTTGTTTGGACGGGCGAGGGGAACTGTAGCTTTTCTGGTGGTGCCAATCTGCAATCCTTTTTTTTTTTTTTACTTCTTAAACTATTGTGAATTTACATTCTGCATTTAAATTACTAGTACCCACTGCAAATCATCCAAGGGGCGACCAGAGTTTATACAGTTAATTTATGTAATATTGTTCATAGTAGGGCTGTCACGATATCCGATTTTTCATATCACGGTTATTGTGGCCATAAGAATTCACGATGTTGATATATTGTGATATCTATAGAAACCTTGGGGTGGAGAAGATATCAAGTCAAATAATTTTTTACTTTGTTTATTGAGTTTTTCTTTTTCTCCCACGAGCATAATATTGATTCTGATAAACGCAGGGCACAAGACTCTGGCTTTCTCCGTCTTCTTTGAAGCTCTTATGAAATAACGAGAGAAAATACTGTCAAGTTCAACAGTATGATGAATAAATATTAATGGTGACACTTTACAATAAGATGCCATTTGTTAACATTAATGTATTAACGAACATGAATGAACAATGAACAATACATTTATTACACAATTTATTAATCTTTGTTAATGTTAATAAAAATAGAGTTATTCAATGTTCACGTTCAACTTGTGATTTTAACAATGCATTAGTAATTGCTGAAATTAACATGAACTAAGATTCTTAAATGCTGTGGAAATATTGTTTATTATTATTTATATATGTTAACTAATGTAATCAACTAATGTTAACTAATGAACCTTATTGAAGAATGACCACAGATGAGGTATTTAGTGCATGGCACTGTGACCAACGTAACATTTTTCAGAGTTTAATGTAGCAATGTGGTCGCTCAGTTTTTCAAGATCCGTTTTAATCGTGTAACTGTTCATAGATTTGTACAAATAAAGAAATTAAGTGTTACTACGCACAGGCTGTATTGATTGCAAATACAAAAATAAGACGAGTAAAGAAAACGCGGTACTTATAAAAATAATCACCCTTTACTTAAGTATATGAACACAGAAAACCGCTGTTAATAGGTTATATAATATTTCCCAGTCTATGACTAGTAAAATAATAACAACTTACTCTGATGAACACAGCTCTCCTCAGAGTAGCTGCGAGTGCTGCGTTGTCTTCTTGTGTGACAGGTGTCAGAGTTAAGGCACGATACTGCCACCTGGCCACTCAACCAGGTACTGTTACCAAGTATTTACATGTGGTGTCATCATAAGAGAACTGTTCATTTTAAATATTGCGGTTATCACTAATACCGGTATATCCTCATACACTAAATTAACACAATAACGATAATTGTGTATTTGAATATCAAGGTTATCATCAATACCGGTATATTGCGACAGCCCTAGTTCATAGGCAGATATGCTTTACAGTATTTCCTTTCATGTATCTTCATATTTTGTCACACATTTATTTAGTTCTTTTTAACTTTTCTACTCACTGTTACTTTTCTCTCTTCTCACAGAGCCACAAAAAGTCCCAGAGACGGCAGAAAAAGACACCGAAAAACAAGGTCTTATCAGTCATATTCAAAAAAAAATTTTTCTTCACGATTTTCAATGAATAAATCATAGTTATTGTAAGAATATCAGTGGCAATGACCTAATCACTGCCATGGAATGGTGATGCCCATGATGCTGGACAGATCAGAGTTGGGAGCATTGTTAATAGTAGAACAGAGGTGAAATGTGAGAGCTGATGTACAGTGTCACCAGATCTCACCAGATTGACCTCCTCAACAGCCAAAAACATCAGCCAACCACCATCTGACCAGTAATGACCACACCAGTAAACCTTATATAGACAGAAACTGAAGCCCTCTACTCTGGACTGAGTTTACAAATTAGGCATAGAAAAAAGAACACATGCCTGGATAACTTGATTTGATAGCTTAAATCTATGAGAATAATATATTTATGTAACATTTTGTGAATTAAATTGACCACCTCAGGACTGTATTAAGGATTCTCTTTAAGTTAAGTCATTTCACTCTGCGGTCTTCTTTTAAATGCTTCTCGTTCAGCTATTCCAGTCATGCGAGTGCAACGCTTATCTTTCTGAAAGAGGAATATCTAATTCTAAAAAGCTATTCACCATGCTTATGATTCAATTTGAAATCAAAAATGACATCTGACAACTGTCTAATAAGATTTGTTTCTTATGCTCAAATAGTGTTAAAGAAGCTTATTTCTCAGGTTAGATCAGTCACTGCACATACACAGTCTTAAGAGTGTCTCAGGATGCTGACTGTTTCTATACTAACCTGAGCTTCTTACTGCAGTGACACAATGACTTTCCTCTGCTCTTTTATCCACATCTTTTTATTTTTCCACCATATTGTGTATTGCACTTTCTCCCATTCAATGTGCTGTACGTCATCTTTGTATATTTAAACTATAATTAAAGGATGTTGAATGACTTCTGAAAAGATCATGCAGATGAAAAAGCTTTGTCATGTTTCTTAAAAAAGAAATCAGTTTTTACATTTCCCCATGCTTTATTAACTGAGTCATTTTTTATAACAGCAGATTTGATTCTGAAAAACTTCTTGCAAACTCACAAATCCAACCTAAAGAAGAAAGCAGAACGTATTTTTGAGGGCAAAGAAGAAGCAGATTTCCAGGTTGTTTACACAGAGCTCTTCATCACAGAGGGAGATATGAAAGAGGTTCATCAGGAACATGAGATTCTGAAGATTGATGATGCTTTCAACAAGAACAAACAAACACAGGACAAACCAATCCAATGCAATGATATATTTACATTATTAAGAGACAAGGAGAAGATTGTGCTGACCAAGGGAGTCGCTGGCATTGGAAAAACTGTCTCTGTGCACAAGTTCATCCTGGACTGGGCAGAAGGAGAAGCCAATCAGGATATACACTGTGTGTTCCTGCTTCCATTCAGAGAGATTAACTTTATGACCAATAAAGATTTCAGTCTCCACAAACTTCTGCTGGAATTTTATCCTGAACTGGAGGGCCTGGAGAAAACCAACTTATATGAGAAATGCAAACTAGTGTTTATATTTGATGGACTGGATGAGAGTCGCCTGGCTTTGAATTTTAATACTAGAACATCACCAAGAGCCATTGTTGAGGAAAGATCATCAGTAGATATGCTGTTCACAGGTCTGGTCAAAGGAAATCTGCTTCCATCAGCTCTGGTCTGGGTGACATCACGACCAGCAGCAGCCAATCAGATTCCTCCTCAGTATGTGGGTTTGTTCACAGAGGTGCGAGGATTCACTGACAGACAGAAGGAAGAGTACTTCAGAAAGACAATCACAAATAAGAGTCTGGCTGAAAGAATCATCTCACACATTAAGACATCTCGTAGTCTCTACATCATGTGCCACATCCCTGTGTTCTGCTGGATCACAGCCACAGTACTTCAGGACATTCTCATCAAGAACAGTACAGAGAACATCAGCACAACACTCACTGAAATGTACATCCACTTCCTGCTGATACAGATGAACACCAAGAGCCAGAAATATGATGAACAAGAAGAAAGAGAATCTACAAAGAACTTAGGTTCAAATAGAGAAGTGATTAGAAAATTAGCCAAACTAGCGTTTGAACAGCTGAAGGAGGAAAACATTGTGTTTTATGAGAAAGATCTGACAGCATGTGGTATTATTGTGAGTAAAGACACTGAGTTCACAGGAATGATCGCTGAGATCTTTAGGAAGGAAAATGTACTTCATTACAAGAAAGTCTTCTCCTTTGTGCATCTGAGTGTTCAAGAGTTCCTCGCTGCAGTGCATGTGTTCATCTGTTACCTGGAGAAGAACATGCAGGAGCTCCAGTTTTTCTTTGATAAGCCCAAGAAAAATATCACATTGCAGAAGCTTCGGTTTTTCTTTGATAAGCCCAAGGAAAATG
The DNA here is from genome assembly GCF_023724105.1 of Carassius gibelio. NCBI lineage: Eukaryota > Metazoa > Chordata > Actinopteri > Cypriniformes > Cyprinidae > Carassius > Carassius gibelio. The sequence goes on from NC_068392.1 coordinate 22,773,857, forward strand.
TCACATTGCAAGAGCTAATGCAGAAGGCTGTTGATAAAGCCATGAAGAGTCGGAGAGGACATCTGGACTTGTTCCTGCGGTTTCTGATGGGTATTACACTGGAATCCAGTCAAAACCTGCTCCAAGGTCTGATCACACACACTGAAGACCCCACAGAGAGCATCACACAAACAACTCAATACATTAAACAAGTGCAAAACAAAAATATCTCAGATGAAGCTTCAGTCAACCTGTTCTACTGCTTACTTGAGCTCAAAGATCATTCATTGTATGATGAAATCCAGAAATACCTCAGTTCAGATGCACATCCAGGAAGAGACCTCTCATCTTCAATGTGTTCAGTGCTGACCTATATACTGCTGATGTCAGAGAAGGAGCTGGATGAGTTCAACCCAAGGAGGTTCACATCATCACAAGAAAACTACAAGAGACTCATTCCAGCTATGAGATGCTGCAGAAAAGCCCTGTGAGTAATTTCACTGACCACTGTTTCATCAAATATTTTATTCTACATTACTAAACAATCAAATGTCATAATATTATGTCAAATATCTTGTTGTCCTGATTATGAATGGTAGAGTGAGTTATAGCAGAAACACTGAACATCAGAAAATCAGCATAACCTTCTTGTGGCGAGTGGGGCGGGGCAGAGGGACATGGGACTCGAGACCAGTGGTGGGTCGCAGGTGTCGCTGATTTCCCAATCATTCCACCGGCCTCACTCCTCGTTCCCACGTCCCTCGGCCCCGCCCCACTCGCCACACTTCTGTTTTGGCAGATTTAATGGCTGTGGTCTTGATGAAACATGCTGTGACAGTATATCTTTAGCTCTCCAATCTTCAGACTCACATCTGAGAGAGCTGGACCTGAGTAACAATGACCTGCAGGATTCTGGAGTGAAGCTGCTTTCTGATGGACTGAAGTCAAACTGTCAGCTGGAGATACTGAGGTAAATTGTTTTCCATAAAATAATTAACAACATGCTGCCACATTTAGTATGCGAGTGAAGCATGACACTGTATTCATTAAACTCCATCTCATGCAAACACTGCGAGTTTGGCTCAACATGGTTAAACATGGATTTTAAAATGCACCAAACATCTTCCCAAATCTGTAATGAGAATTATGAATATGTTGAAGCAACAAGCTGTTTTTTGACAAGAAGTTTTGACAAGATCCAGGATTAAGTTATTTAAAGCTCATCCTGATGTTGCTGTCATAGCAACAGGTCCATTAGGTCAAACCTGCTCAGGAGTGGTTTATTTCACATAAACAGGATTAGATTGTATCATTTACAGTAGGTGGATGACCAAAATGCCTATTACCACTGCGTGTATAGGCTAATACTGCTACCTGAAAAACTACAAATCATCCAAAAAGTAAGATATTAACTTTGAATGTTTAGATTACATTTAAGGAGGTGTGCATTATGCCATAAAAAATAGAACAATTGAAAAGGTGGCTTATTGTTCTAGGCCTAGTTCTAACTCAGAGGTTCTCAATTTCAGTCCTTGTGCCCCCTGCTCTGCACATTTTGTATGTCTCTCTTATAACTTCAGATGTTTGTTCTATTTGAACGCAAGTCATCACAGGATTTTCCGCCATGATTCTGAAGTGAACGTAGCAATATGTTCCATTCAAAAACCATTGAAGAGTGCAGCACGTGAATTTTAATTGTATATTATTTACAGAGGTATATTAAATTAAAATTAAATAAAAAAAAAATTAATTACAAATTAAAAATTTAATATTAAATTAAATTTATGCATTTATCAGACACTTATCCAAAGTGACTTACAGTGCATTCAGAATATACATATTTAACCAATCATGTGTTCCCGGGGAAACAAACCCCCAACTTGCACTTTATCACGCAGAGCTCTACCAATTGAGCTACAGGAACACATATAATATATAATGTCACACTTATCCGTGTGTGGAGATGTTTCGCAACGCAAATCCGTGAATGTTCGGAAGTGAAGTAAACTTCAACAGATTTCCCCTGCTCAGGGAGTAGGGAGCAATTAACACTGTAGGGAGCATGTCAATGGGAACACAGTTTAATCACAGAGCTTACTTCTAACGAGCTGATTATCTGAATCAGGTGTGTTAATTAAGAGAGACAAGCAAAATATGCAGAGCAGGGGGATGCAAAGACTGGAATTAAAAACCATTGTTCTAATACATTTTGGCACTATAGTCACATTAATGTCACAAATTAGGAAAGGCTTAAAACTTACATTCATTAATTCTCTGATGTAGGTCTATTTCAGCAAGTCACACATACTTAATCATTATTTGGCCTTTTTTACGTAATTTATTTCTGTATACAGAGCCCATGACATAATGAAAATTAACAAATGCAGTGCAGGTATTATTCAGTGATTACAGGATTACTTGTAATAAAGATTTAAATGCAAAAGGCAAGAGAGTCGACCATTTCTGAAAGTACACAGTGAGTTTTAATTTAAAATGTTTGTGATAGCCTAACAAGAAAAGTATCCTTAATGTTATGTTTAAATGTGTTGCCTCTTGCTTGAACAACTTATACAAACCTAGAGGTCAAATCGTTTATATTTATTGAGTTTAAACTAAAGGTCTATGAAAGATTGTTACTCTACCGTGATAAGATTATCACAATGCTGAAAAAGGTTTTTATTTATTTATTTTTTTACATGATTTTAAATAAAGAAAATGAATGGACAAATGTTGTTTGTGTTGCCTAAACAGCTGCCGATCAGTAGCGGACTAGAAATGCGTCCTGTGTGAAAGCACAATGAGTCCGTGCTGCTTCTGTATTGCATACGTAACACACACTGACCACATACACACTGCAGACAGAGTAAGTGTGACACAGGCGTAAGTTGCCATCAGTGTATCAGGCCCGGGCAGTATAGTATGCACACAATTTTGCAGAATATTATATTGCTTACAGAAGTTCAATGCATGACTCACTGCACACAATGCACTACGCAACTATAAAATATTTATACTTATTTTATGATACTTACAGCTACCAATAACAGTATTCTAAGCTTTACACACTTTACAAGGTTTACATTCCTTCCACAGAATTCTGCAGATTTTTCTAGAAGAAAATGTGCATACAGTGCCAAAAAGTCTGCAGATTCCATCAGAGATAAATCATCTCAGTATAATAAACAACTTGATTGACTCACACATTTAATATGTGCAGAGAGAGAGAAGTTTCAATGTACTGAATTTAAGTATACAGTACATTGAAACCTCTCTCTCATAACCAGTCAGTGAGCAGGGCAGGGCAGGCTGGCTGCAACTTGGGAGATCTTCTGAACCCACCTAAATTCACACCAAATTAAAACGCCACGCTCACACCATGTAAAGGGATTGTACAAAACATACATAGAACCTTGTGAAGCACACACACCAAAGGAAAGTGGCTAGCCTCCCCTGATCCACACCGAGTCCTCGATGGCTCCTGGAAAAAAGAATAAGAAACACATTAACCAAAAATTACAAAAGAAATACAAATGAATAAAAAAATAAGTGAATAAAAAAAACAAGATTGATAAACACTGGACATAGTGACTCTAATGTCAGACCTCCTAATGGCACGAGATACAGCTGGCACAAGAAGCAGTGTCTGAAGGGCACCAGAAAAATCAAGACAGTAAATGAAGGATTATAAACTTTACATTGACCCAGTACAATGCATTGCACAGACCAGACAATATACGTGAACAAGAAAGCTGCAAAATAAATAGATAAAAAGCAACAAATTAACACAGTTTGTAAAAGAAACCCAAACTACAAAAGAAACAAATGCCCATAAGCAAAACATCAGCGGCGTCACTTGTAGTGTAGTATAGTGTCTTCAGCAAGGGATCGACTTAGAGATTGTGTTTTTCCCATTCCCCCTTTATGTAAAGTAAAATCAAAGCTTTAAAATCTACTATTTTTTTTTTTCAACCTTTGCGTTTTTTGTTTTATGTGATTTGCTGTAAATGCTTATGTTTTAGTGCTATCATGTCCTACTGTTCTGTTTTTATGTTCAGCACTATTCATTTACATATATACGTATGTCAGTATAGTAATATTAGCTCAATATGCAACTCAAATTCATAACCTGGAACATCCTTGGCGTTAGCTCTCAAACAAAAAAAAAAAATACAGTTCTCAACTATTTGGATAATCTACAGGCAGATATATGTTTACTACAAGAAACACATCTTGCAGATTCAAAACGAAACACCCTAAGATCAGCACAATTCACCCACTCATTTTCAGCCACTTACAATTCAAAACAAAGAGGAGTATGCATCCTGATAAGCAACAAAATTCAATTTGTTCATCATACTATTTTGCTTTATTATTATAAACATAACAATTAACAATAACCCGGAAACAATCGCCAGCATCTACGGCCCAAATTTAGATAACCCTGCCTTTTTCCACACTTTTTTTTTTTCCATTTCAAATTTTTCAAACGGCCCTGTAATTATAGGAGGCAATTTTAACACCGTAATTGTTATGGATCACTCTGAGACAGAGGAATAACAGATGAAGTAGATGTTTATTTAAAGACACAAGCAGAGGAGCAGGTAGTGAGGAATGGATGGGTGTTGGGATCCGTGCCGGGATGGAGGTGAACACACACACACGCACTGTAGGGGCTTGGAGGAGTCTTCGGGAACAATCCTTAGAGAGAAGATGAAGGAGGAGTAGTCTTCGGAGTATATCCTTGGAGAGAAGGTAAAGAGGAGTTAGTCCTTATAGTTAGCGCAGATGAATGATCTTGTCGCGAACGTGACCGGACAATGATTGGGTGCGTGTGTGTGTGGTTTATGTAGGGCTGTGGTGGATGACAGGTGATGAGGATCAGGTGGTGATGGTTAGAGCTCAGGTGAGGGTGTGCGCCGTGATTGTGTGGAGGTGGAACCTGGCGTGTTTGTAACAGTAATTGATCCATCACTTGACAGATCCGCAAGTAATAAAAGACACTGGCAATCCACTGACACAATAATACAGTCCATGAGAGATTTTGGCCTTGGTGATGGTTGGAGGCTACAGCATCCAACTGACAATGAATATACATTTTACTCGTCAGTCCATCATAGCTACTCCCGCATAGACTTTTTCTTAACTAGCAATTCAATTATACCAAATATCTCTGAGCACAAAATCCACTCCATCAGCATCAGTGACCATGCTCCAGTAACATTCATATGGAATCCAGCTAATTTACATAAATACATCAGTAGATGGCGTTTTAACATATCAATTCTTAAAGACCCAGAGTTCGATAGTTATCTTAAAAGAGAGTGGACATCCTTCCTAGAAATAAATGACTCACCAAAGTTATCAGCTTCATTACTTTGGGAAACAGGCAAAGCAGTATTACGAGGTAAAATCATTTCATTCTCTGTCCATAAAAATAAAATAGAAAAACAAGAAGAAATCAGACTAGAAAATAAAATAAAAGAACTTGAAATATTACATGCAAATAACCAAACAGAAGTAGTTTATAATGAATTTAGAAAACAAAAATTCCTACTAAACGAAATCATAAATAAAAAAACTCAATTTCTAATTCATAGACTCCGTCAAGAAACCTACCATCATAGCAACAAATCTAGTAAATATTTGGACAATCAGATCAAAAGAAACAGAGAAAAAGTAACAATTGCAACTATTAAGGACTCAGCAGGGAAGCCTACCAACTCTCCACAAGAAATAAATACAATATTTCGAAATTTCTATGCCAAACTTTATTCATCGGATAATAACACAAGACAAGATGATATTAATTTATTTTTCAATAATATTCAACTCCCAAAACTTAACACCGAACAAATCTGCGCACTGGATAATCCAATCATAGAAAAAGAACTCCATATCGCCCTGAGTCAAATACCTAACAATAAAGCACCAGGACCTGATGGCTTCACTGCTGAGTTCTATAAACATTTCTGGTCCATTTTATCTCCATTATTTATCAGAGCAATAACGGAAATAAAAGAAAATTCAAGATTACCAGTGCACATGAACACAGCCACTATTGATGAAAGAAAAGCAATAACCTCACTCAAAAAGGATAAAACTATCACCATCATACCAGCGGACAAAGGATGTACAACAGTTGTCATGGACACGGACAAATATGAAAAACAGATGGAAGCAATGCTAAAAGACAACAATACATATGAAATACTAAAGAAGGACCCTACTGAAGGAAAGAAAAGAACATTAAAATCACTTCTCAAACCATTACTACAAAACAAAAAAATAACAAAGGAAGCATATGACAATCTAATTCCCACCGCAAACATTATGAAACGAATCTATGGAACACCAAAAATACACAAAAATGGCATCCCATTACGCCCAATAGTAGACAGTATCGGCTCGGTCACTTACAACCTATCAAAAGCATTAGTGGAAATTATAAAACCCCTCCTCGGCCTAACAGAGCATCACTGTCAAAACTCAAAACAACTAGTGAAAGAACTCAACAACATGAAAATAGAATCAGATGAAATTTTAATTTCACACGATGTCATATCACTTTTCACAAAGACCCCCGTGGATGTAACACTTCACATCGTACAAGAACGACTCTGAAAAGACAGGACACTTAAAAGACGCACAAACCTCACAGTTGATGATATAACTGAACTACTGAGCTTCGTCACAAAATCCACATATTTCCAATATAGAGGGACAATATTCAGACAAAAAGAGGGATTCGCCATGGGGGACCCACTATCAGCCATAATGAGTAGTTTTTTCATGGAGGACTTGGAAACCACTGCCATAGCCACAGCACCATCGCACTGCAGACCAACCCTCTGGAAACGTTATGTAGACGACATACTGGAAAAAATAAAAAACGGACATACACAGGAACTCACTGACCACCTAAACAGTATTGACCCCACCGGAAACATAAAATTCACACATGAGGAAGAATGCAACAAGACCATAGCTTTTTTAGATTTAAAGATCCACCACAGAGATGATGACAGCATCAAAATAACAGTCTACAGGAAACCAACACACACTGACCAATATCTACTCTGGACATCTGAACATCCCACGGCGCATAAATTATCAGTAGTGAGAACACTTTATGAACGGACTAGTTTCATCACGGAAGAAAAAGACAGACAGAAAGAGGAAAAACATATCAGACATGCACTTGCACGCTGCCATTATCCGATATGGGCCATAAACAAAGGAAAAGAACAAGTTGCAAACAAGCAAACCAAATCAAAAACAAAACCCAAATCGAAACCAGAAACCGGAAACAAGGACATAGTAACCCTACCATATATCAGAGGCATAACAGAACCATTACAGCAGGCAATGAGAAAATACAACATAAACACAGTAGTAAAACCATACACAAAGTTAAGGCAGTTACTGGTACACCCCAAGGACAAAATAGAGCAAGACAAAAAATGTAATGTCATATACAAGATACCATGCAAATCATGCAATAAAACATACGTAGGAGAAACAGGCAGGTCATTCAACACAAGAAAGAAAGAACATCAGAAAGAATGTGAAAAAGAAACAACAGGACGACTAACTAGAACTCAAAAGGAAAAAGCGCAACAGGAACAACTAAAATCAGCTATATCAGATCATTGCAAACGAAATAACCACATTATGGACTGGGACAACAGACACATCATCAGATCAGAACCAAACAGATACAGAAGATGGATAAAGGAGGCAATTGAAATCAGGAAGCGGGCCAAGGATACCATCAACCGGGATGAGGGAGCCTACATGCTCTCACACACATTTTTGTCTTTCTAGAAGAAAACTGTCTGGATTTTAATCATTGAGAAGACATTATGAAAATCTTTGAACCACTATTTAACTTATTCCTAAACCAAATAAAGATCCAACCCTTCCATCAAACTACCGTCCTATATCTCTCATCAATGTAGACATTAAAATAATCAGTAAAGTTCTTGCACATAGAATTGAAAAAATTATCCCGCTCATAATCCACCCGGATCAGACTGGTTTTGTAAAAGGTAGGCAGGCATCCAACAACACACGCAGATTATACGATTTAATCCATTGTTCATCATTACAACAGGAAAATACCATTATAGTCACTTTAGATGCAGAAAAAGCTTTTGACAGAGTCAATTGGAACTTTTTATTCACCACATTACCAAAATTTGGCTTTGGTGAGTCGTTTATTAATTGGATTAAAATTCTATACACATCACCTTCTGCCACAGTCACAACCAATGGACTAACATCACAAAGCTTCACACTGCACAGGGGGACTAGGCAAGGATGCCCACTCTCTCCTTCTTTATTCACCATCTTCATTGAACCCTTAGCAGCAGCCATCCGTCAGAACCCACTCATCAGAGGAATCCACACACCCCAAACACAACACAAGATTAGTTTATATGCTGATGACATTTTACTCTTTTTGCAAAATCCTCAATCATCTCTGCAAGAAATAACTAAAACCATTGATCTATACTCTACAATATCAGATTATGCAATAAATTGGAATAAATCTTCAATTCTTCCACTACATCAAACTAAATGGGATGTTGTAGCCCAGGTATCACCCATTCATCTATGCACAGGCCACATCGCTTATTTAGGCGTTAAGGTTTCCTTCAGGCTGTCAGAGCTGACTGGACTCAACTTTACTCCGCTACTGAAAACATTAGAAGACGACCTTCACCGCTGGCACAACTTACCACTCTCCATCCAGGGCAGAATAGCTATATTCAAAATGACAGTACTTCCAAAAATAAACTATTTTTTCTCAATGATCCCAACCCAACCTTCTCTCAATTGGTTCAAATCTTTAGACTCCATCATTACCCAATTCTACTGGAAAAATAAACCACCCCGGATAAAATTAAGCACTTTACAAAAACCCAAATATTTAGGAGGATTAGAAGCACCGCATTTATACCATTACTCACTAGCAAACCAACTTCAATACATATATAAATGGACTCACCCCACTCAGTCAGACATGGCTACATGGCTAGACATAGAACAAGCACACTGCGAAAATTTGCACATATAAGACATCCCATTTCTTAGTCAGTCCATTAAACACCACCCATGTTTCAAATCATTGACAATAGCCTCTGCTCTGACAGCCTGGTGGAAATATCATCACATCACAAATTCCAATCAGGCCCCATCTGAACTCACCCCACTCTGGAATAACCCTGATTTCACAAGCAACAAAAAAACACTCAATTTTCATAAATGGGCACAAAAGGGTATCTCACATTTAAAGCACATTTTTCAGTCTAACAACTTTGTTTCATTTTCTTACTTAGTCCAGGAGTACGGTATCGGGAGTAATCAATTCTTGAATTATCTGCAACTCAAATCAGCTGTATTATCCAAAATCAACAACAGAACTATCAACACTCACCTTCCTACCGCATTAGCAGATTTAATTAATATATCCTCCCCGAAAAAATTACTTTCCAAAATATACAAAATTATAGCTAATTCAAATAAAATCATAACTTTACCAACAATCAAATTGAAAGAAGACCTTTCGATTGCTCCTGATACCGACTTCTGGACTCAAATTTGTAAAAATATTTATTCCATGAGTAAAAACGCCAACCTTCAGCTCATACTGTATAAGACTCTTCATAGAACACACTACACTGGGGAAATGTAATGACGGTGAAGCCGAAGATGTGTTAGAATCCATTTGCAGAAGTTTATTTAAAAAACAGTTCAACCATCCAAATCGTGAAGCAGAAATCAGAGTCGAGGTCACAGGCAAAGGGGTCAAAATCATAGAAAACAATCCAACCAGCAAACAAGCAAAAGGGGCAATCCAAAGGCAAAAATCCAGAGAAACAGGCAAAAAGTCAAACACAGTGTAATCAAATCAGACAATGGAAAAATGCTTGGTATTGGAGCTGACCCCCTCTGCGTCTTGAGTCCAGCAATTCCTTCACCTTGTATGCAGGTGATCCATTTATGTCCAGTGGTGGCGGTGGCTCTTGGTTCTCAGCATTGGAGTCAGCATCCGGATGGACCGGTTTGAGGAGCGAGACATGGAAGGATGGGGAGATACGGTAGTTAACGGGAAGTTCAAGCTGGTATGTGACCTCATTAATCTGTTTTATTATTTTGAAAGGTCCAACATACCTTGGGCTGAGTTTTCTGCTAGGTAGCCGCAGTTTGAGGTCTCTCGTAGAAAGCCAGACCCGTTGTCCTGGTTGGTAGGGAGGGTGTGGGCGACGTCGTCTGTTAGCCTGGAATTCTTGGGTTCTGACGGCTCTCTGTAGACGAACATGAGCACTGTCCCACACCCTCTCACTACGTCTGATCCAGTCATCAACTGCAGGTACTGTTGAGGGTTCACCAGACCACGGAAACAAGGGGGGTTGGTATCCCAAGACGCATTGGAAAGGGGTCAAGCCAGTGGAGGAGTGGGTCAGGGAGTTTTGGGCATACTCAGCCCATGGAAGAAATTCTGCCCATCGGTTCTGTTCACGGCTGCAATATGTTCTGAGATACCTGCCAATTTCCTGGTTCAACCTCTCCACTTGGCCGTTTGATTGTGGATGGTATCCTGATGTAAGGCTTATGTTGATGTCAAGTTGTTTACAAAAAGCTTTCCAAACCTGAGAGGTAAACTGAGGTCCTCTATCCGACACAATATCCTCAGGTAAGCCATAAACTCTGAAGACATGGTGAAATAGGGCTTGAGCCGTTTCCATGGCAGTGGGAAGACTTTTGAGAGGGATCAGACGGCAGGCTTTAGAGAAGCGATCAATGATTACTAGTATGGTGGTGAAACCAGTGGAGAGAGGCAGGTCTGTTACAAAGTCTATGGACAAGTGGGACCAAGGACGCTGTGGAATGGGTAACGGTTGAAGGAGGCCAGAGGGTAGTTCTTTGGGTGTCTTGGATTGAGCGCAGATTTGACAGGACTTGACATAGGTTACCACATCCTTGGTCATTGAAGGCCACCAGAAAGAGTTCTGTAGCAGATGGAGAGTGCGTGAAATTCCAGGATGTCCTGAGCTCAAAGTGGTGTGAACCCATTGCATAACTCGGAGACGCAAACCTTGAGGCACAAAGCACTTATTCAGGGGACAATTTGCGGGTGGTGGTTCTTGTTGATGGGCCCGCTGGATCTCTTCCATAATGTCCCAGGTTACTGGAGCAATGATAACAGATGGTGGGAGGATAGATTCAGGTGTGATATTGTCTACGGGAGGATCGTGACATCTAGATAGAGCATCAGCCTTACTGTTTTTGCTGCCAGGTCTGTAGGTGACTGTAAACTGGAAACGGGTGAAGAATAAAGACCAACGGGCTTGACGTGGATTCAGGCGTTTGGCACTCTTGATATATTCCAGGTTTTTGTGGTCGGTGATTACTTGGAATGGGTGGACTGCTCCCTCAAGCCAGTGTCTCCATTCTTCAATAGCTGCTTTCATGGACAACAGTTCTTTATTGCCTACATCATAGTTGCACTCAGCAGAAGTCAATTTCCTTGAGAAGAATGCACAGGGGTAGAGCTTGCCAGGCTGACCATGACGTTGAGAAAGGACGGCTCCAATTCCACAATCAGATGCATCCACTTCTAACACAAAAGGTAGATTAGGATCAGGGTGCTTGAGGATTGGGGCCGTTGTGAAACTATACTTGAGTTTGGTGAATGCCTGGATAGCTTCCTGAGTCCATTTAAGTTTGGATGGTTTGCCTTTTAACAGTGATGTTAGGGGGGATGCAATCAGACTGTAATTACGAATGAACCGCCGGTAAAAGTTTGCAAAACCAAGGAAACGTTGTAGTTCCTTGACTGTAGTGGGTTGTGGCCAGTCGGTGACTGCTCTGACCTTGGAGTTATCCATCTCCACACCCTGGTAACTGATGTTGTACCCAAGAAAGGACGTTTGCTTGACATGAAACTCACATTTCTCTGCCTTGATGTATAGTTGATTATCCAGCAGGCGGGAGAGTACTGTCTTGACATGTTGGATGTGTTCAGATTCTGTCTTGGAGTAAATCAGTATGTCATCTATGTATGCTATCACATATTGGTTCAAGAGATCTCTGAATATTTCATTGATAAAAGATTGGAAGACTGCTGGGGCATTAGCAAGTCCATACGGCATGACCAAATACTCATAGTGCCCCCTAGTGGTGAGGAAGGCAGTTTTCCATTCATCACCTTCACGAATGCGGATCAAGTTGTACGCACTTCTGAGGTCCAGCTTCGTGTAAACCCTTGCTTCACGTAGTTGTTCCAGTGCAGATGGAACCAGTGGAAGGGGGTAACGGAACTTGATAGTTACATTATTTAGCCCTCTGTAGTCTATGCATGGCCGTAAGCCTCCATCTTTCTTTTCTACAAAGAAAAACCCTGCAGCCGCTGGAGAGGTGGAGGGACGGATAAATCCAGAGTTCATGGCTTCTTCAATGTATTCTTCCATGGCTTGAGTCTCGTTACGTGACAAAGGGTAAACCTTGCTCTTAGGAGGCATGGCATTGGGCAACAAATCAATAGCACAGTCCCATGGTCGGTGAGGTGGTAACTGTGTGGCTTTGATTTTACTGAAAACTTCAGAGAATTCTTTGTAACAGGATGGAATTTTTGTATTTTGAGTGGTGTTTGGGCTTTCAATAGTGGTCGTTAAACAGGGCTTGATTATGGTGGAGTGCATACACTGGTTTTGGCAGAATTCAGACCAATGGGTTAACTCACCATGATGCCAGGAAAAAACTGGGTCATGAACAGCTAACCAGGGGTATCCAAGGATAATATCATATCTTGGGGAGTCAATGACATAGAATGAGATGGCCTCTTGATGGAAAAGTCCAACACAGAGTTGTAGTGGTTGTGTTTGGTGGTTGATGCCATCTCCTATGAGGGTGTTGTTAACAGCACTAATCTTGATGGATGGCACACAGGGTTGCGTGGGAAGGTTGAACTTGCTAATGATGTCCTTGTGGATGAGATTTAGGGCAGCTCCAGAATCGATTAGCGCTGTTAAATCAATGGAAGTACTTTCAGTAGATAGTCGAACTGGAAAAGTCAATGATTTGGTAGGAAGGAGAGAAAATTGTTCAACACTCACCCGTGTAGTTATCTTGGTGTTTTTCCGGGCTTTGTGTGGACATGTTATGCTGTGGTGGCCTGTTTCACCACAGTAGTAGCACAGATTGAGTTGACGTCGTCGATTTCTCTCCTCTTCCGTGAGTCTTGAAAAACCCAGTTGCATGGGCTCCTGGCTAAGCGGGGAGTCAATGACATAGAATGAGATGGCCTCTTGATGGAAAAGTCCAACACGGAGTTGTAGTGGTTGTGTTTGGTGGTTGATGCCATCTCCTATGAGGGTGTTGTTAACAGCACTAATCTTGATGGATGGCACACAGGGTTGCGTGGGAAGGTTGAACTTGCTAATGATGTCCTTGTGGATGAGATTTAGGGCAGCTCCAGAATCGATTAGCGCTGTTAAATCAATGGAAGTACTTTCAGTAGATAGTCGAACTGGAAAAGTCAATGATTTGGTAGGAAGGAGAGAAAATTGTTCAACACTCACCCGTGTAGTTATCTTGGTGTTTTTCCGGGCTTTGTGTGGACATGTTATGCTGTGGTGGCCTGTTTCACCACAGTAGTAGCACAGATTGAGTTGACGTCGTCGATTTCTCTCCTCTTCCGTGAGTCTTGAAAAACCCAGTTGCATGGGCTCCTGGCTAAGCATTGACATGGGTTGGGGAACATGGGAAAGCTGGGGTGTGACTGTAGCACTGGAGTGTGATATCTTCCTCTTGGGAGCATTCCTCATAAGATTATCAATCTTGATAGCAAGAGTGATATATTCATTCAAAGAACAGTTTTCCCCTTTGCAGGCCAGTTCAGTTTGTAGGTCGAGGTTCAGACTTTGTCGAAACACAGCCTTTAATGAGACATCATTCCAGCCACTTTGTGCAGCGAGGGTTCTAAACTCAATAGCATAATCTGCAGCGGTGCGATTGTCTTGAGATAGATGAAGCAATTGTGTGGAAATATCTTTGCCCCCAGCGGGATATTCAAACACATCTCGTAATTGTTGAATAAAATAGGTATAGGAGGAACGAAACAAATGATCCGTCTCCCAGACTGCTGCAGCCCAATCGATTGCTTTACCAGAGAGCAGTGACATTAGAAAAGCACATTTCTTTTCACCTGAGTGAAACTGTTCTTCCTGGTTAGCAAAAAAAATCTCCACTTGACGAATAAAACCCCGGCATTGTTCAGCTGAACCGTCAAACTTCTCTGGCATAGCCAGTCTTACCGTCTGTGGTGTTGGAGAGGGAAGTGATCGTATATAATGGGTTAGGTGTTCATTTGCAGCCTGAAGTTTGTTGAGTTGATCCTGGTAATTCTTGAGCATTTCACCTTGATAAACAAAAGCAGCTTGAAGCTGAGAAACTTCCGCTGGATTCATAGGAGGCGAAGTATTCTGTAATGACGGTGAAGCCGAAGCTGTGTTAGAATCCATTTGCAGAAGTTTATTTAAAAAACAGTTCAACCATCCAAATCGTGAAGCAGAAATCAGAGTCGAGGTCACAGGCAAAGGGGTCAAAATCATAGAAAACAATCCAACCAGCAAACAAGCAAAAGGGGCAATCCAAAGGCAAAAATCCAGAGAAACAGGCAAAAAGTCAAACACAGTGTAATCAAATCAGACAATGGAAAAATGCTTGGTAAGGCAGTAGAACTGGCAATACTTCGCAAATCATGTTTCGGCCTGGCCATGCTTAAATGGCTGCCAAACAGGAAGTGATAGTAGAAGCAGAGGGAGCGGCACCAGTCAATACTCAGGCGAGGGCTCCCTCTGCTGGCGTGGCGTTACAGGAAAGGCTGGCTAAAATGGGATTCACATCAGGAATTTGCTCACACTGCTCACAAAACTGTCCGGACACATATATCCATGCCAGATGGCACTGCCCACCAATTAAACACTTTTGGAAAGACGTCACTGAATCCCTGTCCCGCCTCCTGGGCTGCCGCATCCCATTATCCCCCTTACTCTGTTTACTAGGTGATCTATCAACTCTCAATCAGGAAATAACAAACACAAGGATGCTCCTTGTAGCCTTAGCCATCGCCAAGAAAACTATCTTCTTGAACTGGAAATCGCGAAGCACTATTCACATAACACACTGGAAAAATTTGCTCATAGACTACATCTCCCTAGAATATTTTACACCTCATTACAACTGTATATCGGAACCTCAACACTCCAGATCAGACCTCACCCAACTATTACAAATCTGACACACTCATCCCGATTATGTATTCATTTATTTTTATACATTTATACAAGGTTTTAGTAATATTGTGAGTATTTTCTTTATTATAATTATTATTGACATTATGGTTATTAATATTTTCAATATCATAGAAACATTTAACAGTGATGGAATGATGGCGATGTGATGATAATTTGCTTGATATAAGGGTGGTAATGGTATAACGTAAATATTTAATTATTAAAATAAATAAATGGATAAAGGAAATGATGATGATAATAATGATATAGATATATAAAATATAAAAATTAAGTCAACATCTAACACATACCACACATGATTTTAATGCACCAAATGCTGATTTTAATATACTTCACCTTCTTTATAATGCACCACCTTAGTTTAGGCATACATACAAATAGTAACTGTAAAAGAAAGAGAAAAGAAAAAGGAACAAAGAGGGGAAAAAGAAGAAAGGGAAGGAAGGGAAAGAAAAAAAAAGAAAAAAAAAGGAAGCACACTGACACACACAAAAAAAAACTAGGAGAGGTATGGTATGTGGTGGGTGCATGTCACACGTGTGTGTATTGTTATTATTGTTATTATTATTATTATTATTATTATCATTATTACTACAATAATTATTATTGATATCACTGTCGCCGTATGATAAAAGTGTTATCATAATCGCCATCCTTAGCATTACTATTAGTATAAATCTTTTTTTTTTTTATTACTATTGTTATTTTTATTATTATTACTATTGTTGTTATTATATTATTATTGATATAACTATTGCAATTGTACTTGCAATACAAAATATTATCATCATCGCCATATTTAGTATTGCTATTATTACTGTTATTATTGTTGCTATTATTATTGATGTTAATGTTGTTATTATTGTTATTATTGATTTTATCAATATCAACATCACCGCTAAATATTATTATCATTATTATTATACATGCTATTACTATTTAAATACTATTTAATACTTCTACATATTAGTATTATTATTTGTCGTTGCTGTTTTTTTTGTTTTTGTTTTTGTGTTCTGTTGTTGTGTTATATGTTTACCTTATGTATAATAAAAACAAATTAATAATAATAAATCTACTAAACCCCATATGTGAGAAATGGAGAGAATTACTTAAACATAGGGTTGAATGGAGACCAAACGCAAAGCTATACGTTTAGTGCCGTGTCTCAATGTACTGGCTAGCATTCACACACCTGCTTTTGTAGAGATTACTGAGAGGAACACACAATAAACACCAACGTTGCAAGCGATCAAATGCTTAAAAAAAATTATATAACCAAACATACCTGCAAGCGAACTCAGCTACAAACGTGCCACAATGCCAATGCAACCTGCCTTGCTTTAACCAAACTATAAATAACACAGATTAGTCCCAAGTAATGATCAGCAATACACAATTTACAGATCATAACATCTCATCCTACCTTAACACAAATAGGAACAGGAAGGAAACGCCAGGGAGAGGAGAACCCAGAATCATCAGGACACAGGAATGTGGCACATGATGTAGAGACTACGAGACGTTTTAATGTGTGAGATGATTGTTTCAGCCAGACTATATTTGTGATTGTCTTTCTGAAGTACTGCTCCTTCTGTCTGTCAGTGAATCCTTGCACCTCAGTGAAAAAACCCACATACTGAGGAGGGATCTGATTGGCTGCTGCTGGTCGTGAGGTCACCCAGACCAGAGCTGATGGAAGCACAACGATAAGTACTCAACAAAGTTTCCATCGGACATATGTACCCATCCAACTCACTGCACATTTGTTTATCTAATCACTACAAACATTTAAATCTGAAAAACTCATATTAAACACTTTTATCACTTTTTAAAAAAACAATATACAGGAGAGAAGAGAAACATGATAGTCACGCAAGGACAAAATAATGAATGTCGGCAATTCATTAACCGCTAGGGGGCACAAAAAAGACCTTTTGATTTAAAATGTACCCTCTAATTTCATGTAATTCAACACCATTAATATCATTATAATTAATGTTCTTTTTAACTCCATTACATTCACCCCCACATAATTACATGTAATTTAGGTATCACCAAAAAGGTACAAAAAAATAAAAACCGGCCACATATAATAAGAATTTCACATTAAAAAAGAACCTCCCATAAAAGGACAGTCAATATGAAAATTTTCCCATAAGGATGAATTGATAAGAGAGTAGTGCTAAGATCCCCTATATACAATCAACAGCACAATGTCAACATACATCCCACAATATTCTTCCACAATCTTGTATTTCAAGAATATGCCAATAAAAGAAATGAAACAACAAAATGCATAATAATTTGGTAAATAAAGAGGCCCTCTCAACAATCAACTATAAAGATCCTTTTCATCCTAAGGTATATTATTTGAACATGAACCAAGGGCTTTATACCAGTCAAGACAAACTAATAAAGAAGAAATAGCTTTCTCAATTGCTCCATAAAATTAGATTTACATTCCTAATTAGCAAAAGCTCGAAAAATAGATTTACAAACAGCCTCAACATTACGCCTGAATCACAGCCTGGCCTGACATTGTTTGAATTAATCTGTCAACGGCTTGATGAGACGACCAAAGCGTGATCTGATCTGTCTGACCGAACTAGAGTCAACTAGTGTAAAAGTATTCAAAGTCACACTGGAGGACTGTGAGTGTGCTCGAGCAGATGTAACAGTGTTAGCAGATTCTATGCTCCCTGAATCTGAACGGCTTTCTGAACGACAACTGTTACTACATCTGACATCACAGATTGCAGCTTGTGGTGTCGGGTTAACTATAACATCACCTGAGACTACGGTTGAAGTAGATTCTGAACTCTCATCAGGCAAATGATTAACCCAACTCAATGTTCTGTCAGTATCATCAACCAAATGACTGGTCAGAGGAACTGCCTCATATGCAATGTCATCATCCATGGGTTCGAGGCGAGGGTTCACTTAACATGGCTGAGCATTCTTTCTGGCTTGATGAACTGGAAGACATGTTTCTATGCGGGTCACTCACAAGGGAAAGCAGACAATCCACAGCTATCTGTGCAGGCACAGGCAGGAAATCAACCAGTAATAGGAGATTTCGATGGGCCACCTTCTATTGATCTGTGGCCGGGTTTTGAATTCTGTAAGTGTGAGTTTGAGGCTTGTTGTCCACCACAGTGAAGACAGTAGACTCCCACCTGTCAGCAGTTTTTCTTTTTCCCCCTCTCGGCCTTATTCCCCAACAAGACTTGGTCACCCACATCGATGGTGAACCCCTTCACTCGATGGTAATTGAGAGCTGCATGTTGTGCTGTTGTGCAATCACCATGGCCTCTCTCAGATCTTTAAAGAGTGTGTCAACATATTTGTCATAGCTGATCAGATTCTGATCATTCAAGGTTGAACGGAAGAAAATGTCAACTGGAATGGGTGGTACCCTTCCAAACATCAAATAAAAGGGTGCATGGCCTGTAGACTTGTGCATTTGTACAGGAACGTCAACTTCTCTGCCAATCCCTCTTGATATCCGGAGATAGAGCACTGATCATGTTGCCCAGGGTCCTATTAAAACGTTCCACACTACCGTTGCCCATTGCCCATTTACCCTCCACCCCTGAAACTCTGAGAAGTTCACCTATAAGCCGACTATGAAAACTTGCACCTTGGTCACTGTGGATACGTTCTGGCAGGCCATAAATACAAAAATATCTGTCCCACAGGACCCTGGTAACTTTCTTGGCAGATTGATCCTGGCACACAAAAGCCTAAGCTATCTCTAGAGGTCTTGTAGACTTTATGTTCTCCAAAGGAGCTATGCTGGAAGGGTCAGGACTTTTACTTATGATGCAGCGTTGACAGTGGCGCACATAATCACGTACTCTATGCTCCATATTTAGCCAGAAGAAACGCTACTTCGCCAAACACTCCTAAATTGACCTTGATGGTCACTGTCATCATGAACACTTCTCAGAATTAAATCAACCAACGAGTCTGGGATAATATACTGGAAGTTTTTCATCCTTGATGACTGGTTATGAGACACCTGTAGAGAACACCATTCCTCACAATCAATTTCTCCCAGTGTTTGAGGTAATGAAGCACTGTTGCTGACTCTCCTGCTCTTTCCCTTCTTGTGGGTCTTCGGCAACTGTCAATGTAAGACATGACTCCTCACAACACTTGAACATTTATCTGCTTTTCACGCAGTTCTTCCACAGATAATGCTGGCAATATGTCCTGGCCTGTCGGAACCAATTGAGGCATGTGATTCACGACTGCTATAGCCCATGTATCGGCACCAAGTTTCCACTCCACTTGTGAAGTCAAGACAGCAGAGACAACCAAGCTTTCAACAGTAAGAACATCAATGCCAAAATCATTATTGACTGTGCAAAACTGTTATTGTTGGATGACACATTCCTCCTGATTTTTGCCACATAAATATCTGAAGGCATCCTGCACAGAGTCAGTTAACATCACTTTCATATCGGTCATCATGATATCATAGGGCACTTAAAGCAGTCTTTTTGTCACCACACTCTTGACAAAAGGTACTCTATTGAAGGAATAAGCAATGACATTCTGAGGGCCAGGCACATATTTTATATCAAAGTTGAATCTGGCCAAATTGGCTAGCCAGCGCTGCTCACAGCAGCCTAGCTTAGGCTTTGTGAGTATGTGAGCAAGTGGATTGTTGTCTGAAATTGTGTCCCTTTAGCTAGTGGCCAAACATTTCACAAATGGACCATTTCTGCACCAAAAATTCCAAACAGTGTGCTGGATAGTTCTGTTGTAAACGTGAAAGGGACTTGCTGGCGAAAGCAACTGATCTAGCTCTAGTCTCCCCTCCCTGGACATGTGACAACACAGCTCCGATTCCATCCAGGGAAGCATCAGTCACCAATATGAAGTGACTTGAGAAATCTGGGTGAGCTAGAAGAACACTCCCAACCAGAGACATTTTCAGCTGCTCAACCGCATCATGCTGTGCTTGAGTCCAGTCCTCAGGTCTCAACTTCCTGTTTTGGCACAACACATTCTGAGTCTTATTCTTCCATCCCCTGACCTTCTGGCCTTGGAGAAATTTGAAGAGAGGCCTTGCCTTGACAGAATAATTTGGAACTAAATGTTAATAATAGTTCATCATCCCCAAAAATTATCTAATTCTCTTTTGAGATGGTGTCTTCCCATCCGATTCCTTTAGGGCAGAACTCTTCGACTTACACTCCACCCTGTCAGGGTCTGTGGACACTCCGTCTTTGTTAATCACATTCGCAAGAAACTTTACTGACACTCTCAGGAGGTGACATTTTTTTGGAACAAGTTTCAGGCCATGGGCTCTTAGCCTTCCGAACGACCTTCAAGAGCAACTTTCTCATTTGGGCCAAAGACAATCAGATCATCTGTATAACACAAAAAGCCGAAAATACTGCATAATGCTGCATACGCATAATGCTAGCAGGGCTGTTGCAAAGACCTTGGGGAGACTTTTGTACTCCAACAGGCCCGTTTGGGTGGTAAAGGAAGTGAATTTATGGTCGTCCTCATGCAGCAGCATGTAAAAACCTGATGTGAAGTCCATCATACTGAACAGAGCGCTATCACCAAGCACTGCCAGACAATCTGCCTGATGTGGAAGAGGGTGGGCATCCTTTAATGTTCTTCTGTTTAACCAATGGAAGTTAGTACAAACCTGAAGATCCCCATTCTTCTTCCACACTAAAACAAGTGGAGATTCATACTCACTTGTAGAACAACGTATTATCCCTATTTCTTCCATATCCATCAGTACCTGGCGCAACTTTTGGTATTGGCTAGGTGCTATTGAAGTCGGAATGGCGTGGGATCCGAAAGGTATATTTTATGTACAAATCGCTTAGCTTCTCCACAGTCAAGGTGATGTCTAGACAAGATGTCATCATAAGTCAAGATCAAACTGACTAATTGCTGCCTGCACTGGTCAGAAACATCACATGACTATACATCAAGGTCAGGCAATCCCATGGATTTCAACCTCTCATTTGCAGATATTGACTGGGCCCTGCATTCAGACAAACCCATGGGACAACTTACAAGAGGAGGTTTGACTGTATCCATGCCATCAACGTCCTCAAGGGCAATGCAAGGCTGTCTGTCATGACAGCACTGCCAGGTAATGCAACAGCATTATGGTGTTTTTAAAAAAAGTGATAAAAGTGTGTTTAATGTGAGTTTTTCAGATGTAAACGTAGTAGTGATTATATCAAATTTTAAATTAAATTTAAATAAATAAATCAACAAATGTACAATGAGTTGGATGGGTTTATATGTTCAATGGAAACTTTGTTAAACATTGTTGTGCCATGTGTCTCATGCGGTGAAATTAAAATGCTACTGCTGATGCGATATCAGATAGTTTAATGGAATACACGGAGTAACCCTTAATGAGAGAGTTTGTTCATTTCATGTTTTTCTTATTTCAGTGGTTTATGTCTGCAGTGTTTTCTCCCTGTCTAATAATACATTTTGATGTATTCCTCAGACACTAATATCATCAGTTCCCTTGCACTTTGAAATCAATGAAGTGAACAACAGTGCAGATAAAAGATTTTTTAGTGTAAAAACAAAAGCTCATTAAGTCTGATTAAAGTGACAAAGGGCTCAAGAGCAGTTATTTCATTTAACTGACTGATGAGGTAGTGGAATGATGTCAGTTCCATGGAGAATGAGGTAGTGAGCAGACCAATGCTGCACAAAATGACTGACTGGTGCATGTCATCGTATATAAGTGGGGGGGGGGGTGGTCATAGTTCAGTGGTGCCTGGGGCAGCAAAAGGGAGGGGGGCAAGTTCGGGAGTGAGTTCAGCTTCCTGACAGCCAGGTGGATGAAGCTCCTGGCCTGGTCCAATAATTAATATCTCTGTCTTATCCAAATTTAATTGGAGAAAATTATTGGTCATCCAATCTTTTAAATTTTTAACATACTCTGTTAGCTTAGATAATTTAGAAGTTTCATCTGGTCTCGTTGAGATATATAGCTTAGTATCATCAGCATAACAGTGGAAGCTAATTCCATATTTTCTAATAATATTACGAAGGGGCAACATGTATATTGAAAATAGAAGGGGACCTAGGACGGATCCTTGTGGCACTCCATATTTTACTGATGATAAATGAGATGACTCCCCATTTAAGTAAACAAAATGGTTGCGATCGGACAGGTAGGATCTAAACCATCTTAGAGCCTGTCCTTGAAATACCTGTATAGTTTTGTAATCTATCTTTGAGTATGTCATGATCTATGGTGTCGAACGCAGGACTTAAGATCAAGTAAAACTAGAAAATGAGATGCAGCCTTGATCTGATGCAAGAAGCAGGTCATTTGTAATTTGAAATTCTTCATACAGATCATTTTTGTGCAGGAAGGTGCTCAATTGAGCAGACACAACTTTTTCTAAAATTTTTGACATAAATGGAAGATTTGAAATAGGCCTATAATTTGCCAGTTCACTAGGATCTAGTTTTGGTTTCTTAATAAGAGGCTTAATAACCGCCAACTTGAATGGTTTTGGGACATGACCTAAAGATAGCGACGAGTTAATGATATTGAGAAGCGGTTCTTCGGCTACAGGTAACAACTCTTTCAGTAATTTAGTGGGTACAGGATCTTATAAACATGTTGTTGGTTTAGATACAGTGATGTTTTTTTTAGCTCTTCCTGTCCTATATTTTTAGCTCTTCCTGTCCTATATTTGTAAAGCACTGCAGTTTATCTTTGGGTGCGATGGATGAAACTGAAGTGTTAGACACTGTAGAATCTACATCAGCTACTGTATTTCTAATGTTATCTATTTTATCAGTGAAGAAATTCATAAAGTCATTACTATTAAATGTTGGTGGAATATTTAAATCAGGTGGCGTCTGGTAATTTGTTAATTTAGCCACTATGCTAAATAAAAACCTTGGATTGTTTTGGTTATTTTCTATGAGTTTGTGTATATGCTCTGCCCTAGTAATTTTTAGAGCCTGTGTATAGCTGGACATACTGTTTTTCCATGCAATTCTAAAAACTTCCAAGTTAGTTTTTCTCCATTTGCATTCAAGACTATGAGTTACTTTCTTGAGAGAGTGAGTATTACTGTTATACCATGGCACAGTACGTTTTTCTCTAACCTTTTCAATTTGATGGGGGCAACAGCTTCTAATGTATTAGAGAAAATAGTGCCCATGTTGTCAGTCATTTCGTCCAATTCATGTGTATTTTTGGGTACAAAAAGCAGTTGAGATAGACCAGGCAGGTTATTTGCGAATCTGTCTTTGGTGACTGGTGACACTGGGAGAAACAATAGTTCTGCCCAGATGGTAAAGCTGAGACATACAGTCAATATCAGTGATACGCAGCATGCACGATACAAGGAAATGGTTTGTAACATCATCACTTTGAGGTACGATATCTAAAGCTGTAAGATCGATTCCATGCGATATAATTAAATCTAGTGTATGATTAAAACGATGAGTGGGCCTGGTGACATTTTGCTTGACTCCAAAAGAGTTTATTAGGTCAGTAAACGCAAGTCCTAATGTATCATTTCTATTATCAACGTGAATATTAAAATCTCCCATGATTAGCGCCTTATTAACTGTAACCAGAAGGTCTGAGAGGAAATCTGCAAATTCTATTAGGAATTCTGTATACGGCCCTGGTGGTCTATACACAGTAGCCAGAGCAAGAGATACATTAGATTTATTTTGCATGTCTGACCCTAACCCTAACCCTATTTCGAATGAGTTAAACATATAATGAAATATATCAGCATCTTGTTTGACAGTCAGAAACCTTGTAGATAACAATCAGAACACAATCAGCTCTCCAAAAAATGTAAAGTATTACACATTAGAGTGGTTTGTGTTTGAATGAAAAGATGGACTGATTAACCTCTGACGCTGAACCGCATAATCAACAGAAAAAATTATAAAGCAATCTCTGAGTTGTATCTTGAATAATTTCCACACAGAGGTACGAAACAATGTAGGGAGGATGTTTTCCTCATGTATTTGCTATACTACTGTCTGCTGTTTAATTTGAAAAACATTAAATATATACATCTAGCCAAGTTTCACATGTAAGTTTCTCTTAAAGTAAATGCGAGCGTCGCAAGACCCGAAGTAAGTATGCACACAGTTGCGTCGCCAAAGCTCACTGGTACCACCTTGTGCACCGAACCCATTGGAGGTTCAGTGCCTTGCTCAAAGGGCACTTCATGGGTATTGAGGGAGGAAGAGAGTGCTGTTCGTTCAGTCCCCCCCCCCACCTACAACTCCTGTCAGCACCGAGACTCAAACCTTCGGGTTACAAGTCCAACTCTCTAACCATTAGGCTACATCAGTGGTTCCCAAACCTGTCCTGGAGTACCCCCAACACTGCACATTTTCTTTGTCTCCCTAATTAAACACATCTGATTCAACTCATCAGCTCATTAACCCATGTGATAATGAGCTGATGAGTTGAATCAGATGTGTTTAATTAGGGAGCAAAGAAAACGTGCAGTGTTGGGGGTACTCCAGGACAGGTTTGGGAACCACTGGGCTACATCATCAGGAAAAAATGCAAGTGACTGTGCCATTGTCAACTCCAGGAGGTTAACCCTGGGAGTCAAGTGACAATATATTAATACTTTGTGTCTGTTTTTAAGTACATTTGTACCTTACTTTTGTGACTGAAACTTCAGAAAATAACAGCACAAATGGCTGTGTGTTAGTGATGTCTGACATCCAAACTAATGTAATGTGGAATTTTACTCTTTGTGTCTGTAGGTTGTCGGGCTGTATGGTGACAGAGGAAGGCTGTGGTTATTTGTCTTCAGCTCTGAGTTCAAACCTATCAAACCTGAGAGAGCTGGATCTGAGCTACAATCACCCAGGAGATTCAGGAGTGAAGATTCTCAAGAATCTGGACAAACTAAAACTCAAGTATGTTGAGCAGCAAGGTTTTAGGCTTTATTTTTTATTTTGAACAATTCAGTGTCTCTATGTAAATAGAAGTCTAGGGGTTTCTAGAGGACACAACAATGGCCTGCCACACCACCACAAACACCAAGAGCAGTATTAATTTACATAAAATAAATAAGCAGCAACCATAAAAACTCTATATATATATATAAGGGGGAAGTCGTGGCCTAATGGTTAGAGGGTTGGACTCCCAATCGAAGGGTTGTGAGTTCGAGTCTCGGGCCGGACGGAATTGTGGGTGGGGGTAGTGCATGTACAGTTCTCTCTCCACCTTCAATACCACGACTTAGGTGCCCTTGAGCAAGGCACTGAACCCCCAACTGCTCCCCGGGCGCCGCAGCATAAATGGCTGCCCACTGCTCCGGGTGTGTGCTCACAGTGTGTGTGTGTGTGTGTGTTCACTGCTCTGTGTGTGTGCATTTCGGATGGGTTAAATGCAGAGCACAAATTCTGAGTATGGGTCACCATACTTGGCTGAAAGTCACTTTCACTATTCACTTTTTTTTTCCACATATATATATGGCACAATAACTACTTTTTGTTGGGTGAGATATAATTGTGATAAACGGTATTAAAAATGTGGGAAAATGTGAATAGATATGACACTGTTATTTATAGCATGTCAATGATCATTCTCATTATTCAGTATTTTCATTTTATTCAATTGATATTTAGTTGTAATTTGACAATTTCATGTTAAATAAGTAGGCCTAAAATGAAAGCTCTTTTCTGCTCTGATCCATCACAAATTCGGGATTAAATGGATCCCAGTTTATCTGTGATAAGTAACTTCTGGACGAGAGCCTATACTGTTCGGCAAGCACATGATTAGCAGATTCATTTATCAATTTACACATTCAAACTATTTTAAACCACAAGAAAAAGAAACGAAAGAAAGCTCAATTTGATACTTACGCAGTGTTCTCACACACAATTAAAACATGCACAAGCATATGAAATGTGTTTCAGACAGCTCGAAAAATGCCAATTTGCATATATATACACATCAAATTTGCTTATGTCAAGAACGCTTCACAGCATTGTCATTCTGCTTTAAATGTTTGTTTTTTCTTGCTTATCCAAAAAAAAAATAACCAGAAATGTGCCTTAATATACACATATATATATATATATATATATATATATATATATATATATATAAATTGTACTGGGCTACTACATGATGGCTGTCATCAAGACAAGTGTAAAATAGTCTGAATTTCAACATTTATAGGTGTACCATAGTTATTCTGGACAAATATACAGCTTGAAAGACAGATTCATGATTTACCTGCTCATTATATCAGTTTTATACATGCTGTACCATTAAATGCAGATTAATTCATGAGTGAAACAAGATGTTTTAAAATTAATTTTCAACACTCCAACTCAGACACTGAGAGCAGATTAGATGACAGCTTGATTGGCTAAAATATTTTTATTCTGTTTGATAGGACTAAATGGTACATGATTTAGAGGTGAATTTTGTAGAAAAAAGAGATACAAAAACACACTGAAATATATGTGTGGCAGCTGATTTTTAGAGGCCATCAGATCTTGCTAATTATTTGTGATTTATGTTGATGGAATATGGTAGTAGTCAGCACTAACACACAAGCAGAGATGTTAGTGTGGTGTGGACAGGTTTGGAATAAACTTTTATCCAGGTCAGAGGTAAAGCCATGGCCACACTGTTGCCTGGAATTTATTGGATTAAAGTATTATTTTACATTAAATGACTGGATTCAGAAAAGTACTGTCAAATCAATGTATGCTGGATGATTTTCTTGCAAGTGACTGTGAATGATCAGCAGAATGATGCCAACTCCACAGTAATTTACTGCTCTTGTTTTACTGTGAATTCACAATATGAAGTTGTCTTTAACCATGTCACTGTAAGAAATTTTGTTGTGACATCAATACAAAACACAATGGTTAACATTCAGAAAATAAAAACAGCACTTACAGCATAAATTATAGATTACAAATTAAACAACACAAACTGCTAAAAGTGAACAAGTTCAATGGAACAAGTAAGATCAAAAGAATGACAAACTCTACAGCATGATCTATATTTATACTGCATTGCATGCTGGGAACTGTTGTGACTTTAAGATGTAGATCTAAGGGTGTAAGAGATAACGTAGGTTGTAATAAATTTTGTGTAGGGATGGTGGCACGAGACTCAACTTCAAACAAAGTATTTCCAAAACAAAGTGGTATTTATTGTATAACCATGCAAATCAATAATAAGAAATATATATATATATATATATATATATATATATATATATATATATATATATATATATAATAAAGTATTTACAGAACCAATCCAGATAGCAAACCCAAATAAATAAACCCAAGGACAAAGAAAAGCTAATGGCACCAAAGGAAAAAAAATACTACCTTACAATGAAACCTCTAAACTAAAAAAATTAATAAAAAAGTTGTACACACCATAACTAAACTGCTCTAAATAACAAACAAACCTCACAAGTGTGGTGCTCGCTTCTAACCTTGTGTTTCTCTACAGCAGTGTTTCTGTGTGAGGCACTATGTGGGTCACGTGACTTCTTCTCTGTCCTCTCTTCCCTGGGATATGGAAAACTCACGATCAGAAATCACAGAACGAATTACAAAATGCTTAATGACATAGCAAAGGGGCTAACAATAAATACAGATTCAAAAG
The DNA here is from genome assembly GCF_023724105.1 of Carassius gibelio. Classification (NCBI taxonomy): domain Eukaryota; kingdom Metazoa; phylum Chordata; class Actinopteri; order Cypriniformes; family Cyprinidae; genus Carassius; species Carassius gibelio. Next base: position 22,801,820 of record NC_068392.1, read on the forward strand.
AAGTAAAACTGTGAAAGTAATGTGGTTATTAACCTGGAATATTTCTCACTCACATTTTAACAGTCCACCACTCATTTAAAAACTTAATCATCATCCCTTTGGCCACCCTGCTCAAAACTGAGTTTATTTAGACACAGAACAATCTATTTATGTCCACAGGACATAAGCGGGACAGGACAAAAGACTGAGCAATCACTTTAGCTGTTCATTTCATGCTCTGGTGTTATTTGGTTTAATGTGCTTTAGACCAGTCCAGTCTCTGTGAAACCAAACAAGACCAGAGGGAAAATCCTGATCCTGAAAATCCTGAGCTTCTTTTGTTTTCTTGTTTGCTTTGAGATTTAGTCTATTTGTGAGAGACAGAGTCTGAAAGTGTGTGAAAGATGCAACCCTGATGTGCTAGTGCTGTACTAGCATGTTTAGCATGTTTTTGCTAACATCTAGAATATTGCTAGTGTGTTTAAAGCATGGTTTAACATGTTGTTTTATCTTGATTATATTGTTTTATAATTGAAAATATAATATTATGACTCTGTGTGTGTTTTATAGTGTGGATCATGGAGGAGATCAAAGAATTACTGCAGGACTACACAAATGTACGTACACACACACACACACACACACACGCACACACACTACACACACATCCTTGTTTATTCTACTTTGTGGGGTCCTAATGTCTCTACAAAGATAGTAAAAACAAATATAGAAGACAACAATGATAATAAAGAATTGTTAAATTGGTAGGTTTAGGTTTGGACAATAGTATTTTAAGTCATCTTACAGTATATAACAAAATCAAAGGACCCACTTTATATTAAGTGGCCTTAACTACCATGTACTTACATTTTAATTAATAATTTAGTACAATGTACTTATTGTGTACATACATGTTTTTACATTGTACTTATATTTATAAAAAACTACATGTAATTACATCTGTATTTAATTTCTGTAATTACATTTATAATTACACTGTTGACCCATACTTTAGACCTTAACCCACCCTTAAACTTACCCATACCTCCAACCCTCTCCCTAACCTTACCCGTATCCCACCTCAACAGCAGCAAAAGTGTTTTACAATACAATATTAACACAATAAGTACATTGTACTTATTTTTTTATGTAAGTACATAGTAGTTAAGGCCACCTAATATAAAGTGAGCCCAAATCAAACTTTCATAGTTTTACTATCCTCACAGTGTAGTAAAAACAATATTACACACAGTTTTTGTGCTTTAGAAGGGCTCTGATGTCATAACCAGTAGTAAAATATATGGTTTAAAGAGGTCAAGAATAAGGAAATGAAATGGTCACTGTACTTTAAAACATTTACTAAAATATTTCTCATGAGACTAAAAACAGCTAATATTGAAGGAAAACTGCAAAAATGACTGGCTTTATCTTCAATAAAGTTTCAAGCTGCGTCGGTAAGTATCTGGTCATTTGTTTGCTTCATTTTACCATGGATTTTTTTAAACAAGACACAGTTTGATGCAGGATTTCCAGAGAGAATGAAACTAAAAGATGCTGTGTGGCTATATCGGATTAGACTTATTATATTATTATATTATAGACTGTCTTATTATAACTGGCCCATCCAGTTTTCTGGAGGACTACCTACAATGAAAATCCTGCCGCCGCTAGTGGTTCTGTCATGAGATCTCAGCTGTACTGTTTGAGATTGTGATCACTGAATAAATGCACTCACTCGACCGCTGCTTGTTTGAATAAAGAAACATAGACTATGGCCATTTGGAATTTAATATTATATTATATTATTATTACAATTATATTTACCAGTTTTCATAATATAGACAGAGTGCAGAAGTCTTTGGTATTCATTTATATATATTTCATCACAATTTCACCATCAAGTTAGACACATCAACCATAAGTCCTTCAAAAACAGCTTAAAGTCTTGAAATTATGATTGATGATCAGCTGACTTTTCTCAGACCACATTGCTAAAACTGTCCGATCCTGCAGATTTGCTTTATTCAACATCAAGAAGATCAAGCCCTTTCTTTCAGAACATACTGCACAACTCCTTGTTCAAGCTCTTGTTCTGTTCAGGCTGGACTATTGCAATGCTCTCTTGGCAGGTCTTCCAGCCAATTCTATCAAACCTTTACAATTAATCCAGAACGTGGCAGCAAGATTAATTTTTAATGAGCCAAAAAGAATACACGTCACACCTCTGTTTATCAATTTGCACTGGCTTCCAATAGCTGCTCGCATAAAATTCAAGGCATTGATGTTTGCCTACAAAACTACCACTGGCTCTGCACCCATTTACCTAAATTTGTTACTTCAGACTTATGTGCCCTCTAGAAGCTTGTGTTCTGCAAGTGAACGTTGCTTGATTGTGCCATCCCAAAGAAGCACAAAGTCACTTTTACAGACTTTTAAATTAAATGTTCCCTTCTGGTGGAATGACCTGCCCAGCTCAATCCGAGCAGCTGAAACCTTAGCCATCTTCAAGAATCGGCTTAAAACACATCTCTTCCATCTTTATTTGACCCTCTAACTTTAACACTCAGTATTCTAATTCTATTCTTTAAAAAATCTAACTACCTTTCTAATCTTTTTGTAATCTATTTTATTTTCATCTATTATGCAATTGTGTGTGTGTGTGTGTGTGTGTGTGTAAAGACCTCTAACACTAACTTGCTCTATTCTTTTTTTATTCTATCTATTTTCTTTTTATTTATTATATTATTTAAAATCCCATGCTACGTGTACTGTGTTAACCTAACTGAGACTTGTTATAGCACTTATATATCATTGCTCTTTTGTTGTTTTTGATTGCTTCCACTGTCCTCATCTGTAAGTCGCTTTGTATAAAAGCGTCTGCTAAATGAATAAATGTAAATGTACGTATACACATACTTGTGTTCTTAGTTAAACCTTATCCCAGTTTAATTATTTCCCCCAGTTGAATAGTTTAAATAGTGAATTGCATGCACTAAAATGTTGAAAGAATGCACTTTTCTGTACTTGTTTTGCACTGCTTCAGTTACATATAGGCCTACATGTGTTCATTTAATAAAAAGCAGTAAGTGATTTAAATTAGATGTTCAATCTAAATAGTTGTTGTTGTTGTTTTAATGGGCAAAAAAAAATCATGTTTTTTTTATATACTGAAAAAAGAGCAATAGCATGCACTTTCACAACAAAATAAAACATTTTTCTTTATTGAACAGCTTTATTGAAAAAGCCCTCTTTGTTATCTTTCTCTTTCACACTGGTGATTCATTTCAACTCACTTTTATTTATATCAAACAAGGCCATAATCATGTCTAGAACACTGCTTTGAGCAATATATAAGACCAGACCACTATAATAATGGTATTTAATTAGAGAAGTTAGATAAATAAAGGATTTAAATAGATATAGGAGAATAAAAAAAAAGAATAGTTAAAGAACAAGAATAATAATTTTTGTAAAGTGATCAATATGAACTGCAAATAATACTTTTATTTTAAATGTGCACCCATTCAGTTTTAGTTGTATTGTTGGAAACACAAAACAGACAAATACTGTTGAATTATGAATGACATGATTCACGTAAATGGCAGACCTACTTTCTATTCAAAATAGCAGAATTTGACAAAAAAAGTTGAATAGTTTGCATCACTGGATATTGATGGTCATTTACGTCATCAAAGAGGAACACTACGTTTGTCAAGTCAACTGTTGCTATAGTAACAAACACACTTTTTATCAAATAAGCTCTTATTTCAGTGTTGATCCTCTTCGGCCGCGCTGCCTTCCCTCTCTTCCTCTCAGACAATGGTCTGATAAACACCTGCTTCCGCAGTTACTTTTTTCAATTCAATTCAATTTTATTTGTATAGCGCTTTTTACAATACAAATCGTTACAAAGCAACTTTACAGAAAATTAGGTTTCTACAATATTTAGTAGTAGATTGTAGTTTGTGCACATTTGACAGGATTTTAGAAAAAATAAAAAAGAATAATAATAATACAAGACTTAGAAGCTAGACGATGAACTATCAATATTATTAATTAATAGTTATTATATGATGCAGTCACACATGTAGCAATAATTGTTAGTTCTGTTTCTTGATTCAGGGTTAGCATCATCTTGGGCCCTCTGAGGGTCAGCATCATCTCTTCTCAGGTGTTCTGGATCCAGACTGGAGCTTGTGTAAATCCTAGTTACATAGAAACATAATAGAGACATCATTAGCATAGCTGCTGATCCAACAAAGTAAAATTAGTTTAACCCAAGCTAATGAATAAAAATGCACCTTTGATCAGATGCAACTACACTCACAATTTAAAAGATACATTATTCGTATGCTTGGCGAAAGAGATGTGTTTTTAATCTAGATTTAAACAGAGAGAGTGTGTCTGAACCCCGAACATTATCAGGAAGGTTATTCCAGAGTTTGGGAGCCAAATGTGAGAAAGATCTACCTCCTTTAGTGGACTTTGCTATCCTAGGAACTACCAAAAGTTTTGTGACCTTAGGGTGCGTGATGGGTTGTAGCGTGGTAGAAGGCTAGTTAGGTACGCAGGAGCTAAACCATTTAGGGTCTTATAGGTAAGTAATGATAATTTGTAAATGATACAGAACTTAATAGGTAGCCAGTGCAGAGACTGTAAAATTGGGGTAATATGATCATATTTTCTTGACCTCGTAAGGACTCTAGCTGCTGCATTTTGGACGACCTGTAGCTTGTTTATTGAAGAAGCAGGACAACCACCTAGAAGTGCATTACAATAGTCCAGTCTAGAGGTCATGAATGCATGAACTAGCTTTTCTGCATCAGAAACAGATAACATGTTTCGTAGCTTGGCAATGTTTCTAAGATGGAAGAATGCAGTTTTTGTAACATTGGAAATATGATTTTCAAAAGACAAATTGCTGTCTAATATAACACCCAGATTTCTGACTGTAGAGGAAGTAACAGTACATCCGTCTAGTTGCAGATTGTAATCTACAAGATTCTGTGTAGTGTTTTTTGGACCAATAATTAATATCTCTGTCTCATCCTAATTTAATTGGAGAAGATTATTTGTCATCCAATCTTTTTACATTTTTAACACACTCTGTTAGCTTAGATAATTGGGAAGTTTCATCTGGTCTCGTTGAGATATATAGCTGAGTATCATCAGCATAACAGTGGAAGCTAATTCCGTATTTTCTAATAATATTACCAAGGGGCAACATGTATATTGAAAATAGAAGGGGACCTAGGACGGATCCTTGTGGCACTCCATATTTTACTGATGATAAATGAGATGACACCCCATTTAAGTAAACAAAATGGTAGCGATCGGACAGGTAGGATCTAAACCATCTTAGAGCCTGCCCTTGAATACCTGTATAGTTTTGTAATCGATCTATGAGTATGTCATGATCTATGGTGTCGAACGCAGCACTAAGATCAAGTAAGACTAGAAATGAGATGCAGCCTGGATCTGACGCAAGGAGCAGGTCATTTGTAATTTTAACAAGTGCAGTTTCTGTGCTATGGTGGGGCCTAAAACCTGACTTTTTTATGCAGGAAGGTGCTCAATTGAGCAGACACAACTTGATTTTAGACATAAATGGAAGATTTGAAATAGGCCTATAATTTGCCAGTACACTAGGATCTAGTTTTGGTTTCTTAATAAGAGGCTTGATAACCGCCAGCTTGTATGGTTTTGGGACGTGACCTAAAGATAACGACGAGTTGATGATATTGAGAAGCGGTTCTTCGGCTACAGGTAACAACTCTTTCAGTAATTTAGTGGGTACAGGATCTAATAAACATGTTGTTGGTTTAGATACAGTGATAAGTTTATTTAGCTCTTCCTGTCCTATATTTGTAAAGCACTGCAGTTTATCTTTGGGTGCGATGGATGAAACTGAAGTGTTAGATACTGTAGAATCTACATTCGCTATTGTATTTCTAATGTTATCTATTTTATCAGTGAAGAAATTCATAAAGTCATTACTATTTAACGTTGGTGGAATATTTGAATCAGGTGGCGTCTGGTAATTTGTTAACTTAGCCACTGTGCTAAATAAAAACCTTGGACTGTTTTGGTTATTTTCAATGAGTTTGTGTATATGCTCTGCCCTAGCACTTTTTAGAGCCTGTCTATAACTGGACATACTGTTTTTCCATGCAATTCTAAAAACTTCTAAGTTAGTTTTTCTCCATTTGTGTTCAAGACTACGAGTTTCTTTCTTGAGAGAGTGAGTATTACTGTTATACCATGGTACAGTACGTTTTTCTCTAACCTTTTTCAATTTGATCGGGGCAACAGCTTCTAATGTATTAGAGAAAATAGTGCCCATGTTTCAGTACTTTGGTCTAATTCATGTGTATTTTTGGGTACAAATAGCAGTTGAGATAGATCAGGCAGGTTATTTGCGAATCTTTCTTTGGTGGCTGGAACAATAGTTCTGCCCAGACGGTATCGCTGTGACATATAGTTAATATCAGTTATACGCAGCATGCACGATACAAGGAAATGGTCTGTAATATCATCACTTTGAGGTACAATATCTATAGCAGTAAGATCGATTCCAAGCGATATAATTAAATCTAGTGTATGATTAAAACGATGAGTGGGCCCGGTGACATTTTGCTTGAATCCAAAGGAGTTTATTAGCTCAGTAAATGCAAGTCCTAATGTATCATTTGCATTATCAACGTGAATATTAAAATCTCCCATGATTAGCGCCTTATCAACTGTAACTAGAAGGTCTGAGAGGAAATCTGCAAATTCTTTTAGTAATTCTGTATACTGCCCTGGTGGTCTATACACAGTAGCCAGAGCAAGAGATACATTAGATTTCTTTTGCATGTCTGACAGAGTAACATTTAGCAGAAGTATTTCAAAAGAGTTAAACCTGTATCCTGTTTTCTGGGTAACATTGAGAATATCACTATATATTGTTGCAACACCTCCGCCACGACCAGTCTGACGGGGCTCATGCTTATAACAGTAGTTTGGTGGAGTCGACTCATTTAGACCAAAATAATCATTTGGTTTTAGCCAGGTTTCAGTCAAGCAGAGTACATCAAAACTATTATCTGTGATCATTTCATTTACAATAACTGCTTTTGGTGCGAGTGATCTAATATTTATGAGCCCAAACTTTAAAAATTGTTTTTGTTCATTTACTTTACATTTTTCTGGTTTATTTACGATAAGATTTTTTCTAGATCCTACATTATATTTTGACCTCACTATTCGGGAAACAGACACAGTCTTAATAGTTTTTACAGCGCAAGTACTTTTATCATTTAAGCGGGTGGAACAAAACTCATCATAATAGTTATCTGAGAATTGACTTACTAGTCATATGGAGCGAAGTGTCCTGGAGATGTTGTCAGAGAGCAGCTCCGCTCCGACTCTGCTGGGGTGTAATCCATCTGCGCGAAACAGTCTAGGACGCTCCCAGAAAAGATTCCAGTTATTAACAAATAGCAGTTTCTGTTCTTTACACCATGACAACAACCATTCATTTAAAGCAAAAAGTCTACTGAACCTTTCGTGTCCTCATCGATACGTGGGCAGTGGTCCTGACACAACGATCGTCGCCGCGGGCGTCGTGCTGCGAACCGTCTCGATCAGGCTGCTGAAGTCCCTCTTCAGCGTCTCTTTCTGCCGCAGCGTGGTGTCGTTAACCCCGGCGTGAAGCACGACCGCTCTGGGGCTCTCGTTGGCCTTCAGGATCGCAGGTATCTGCACAGAAACATCGAGAACACGAGCACAAGGCAAACAATGAGTGTGCACTTTACCTTCGGCTAACGTAGCACTTACGTGTCGAACGATGGAGTCTCCGATGATCACAGCGTCGCGTCCTGTCTCGCGGAGGGGAGCGAAGCGGTTCCAGATGGAGATCTTGAAGGCAGGAGGGGGAGAAGTCATCGCCCGGGACCCGGCTCGCGTCCTCCGCTGTGGATGCACCCAGGGTCCATGGTGTCCCGGCGTCGCAGTGAAGAACATCTGGTAAGATCGCGTCCTGGGTGCACCGGGCCTGTGCAAAGAAACACACGGAGTAGACGTGGTGGGACTGTTAACAGCACGCTGTATACTTACCCCGGACTTGTGAGCGTCAGCCCGGGATGATTCCAGCGCGGCTCTCCACTCTCTCAGCTCGGCCTGCCTCACCTCCGGGTTGCGAATCTGCTTCCCCACGGCCTCGAGCTCGAGCTGCACAGAGTGGAGACATTCATCCGCCATTAAAGCAAGTAACATTTCTTGCTTTATTTCACACACTCTGCTGCTCTGTGTTTCACGGAAACCTGGCTGAATGACACCATACCAGACAGCGCGCTCCATCTGCCGGACTTTCAGCTGTTTAGAGCGGATCGCGAATCAGAATCAACTGGGAAATCGCGCGGCGGCGGGACATGCTTTTACATCAATGAACAGTGGTGTACAGATGTAACTGTGTTAAAGAAGACGTGCTGCTCTAATCTCGAAACACTCTTCATTAACTGCAAGCCGTTCTATTCGCCGCGGGAGTTTCACTCGTTCATTCTGGTCAGTGTTTACATCCCTCCGCAAGCGCATGTGAGCTCAGCTTTACAGAAACTCGCTGATCAGATTACAGAGACAGAACAACAACACCCGGACTCTGGTTTAATCATTCTCGGGGACTTTAATAAAGCCAATCTGTCCCGTGAACTGCCAAAATACAGACAGCATGTTACTTGTCCCACAAGAGACAGTAATATATTGGATCACTGTTACACCACAATAAAGGATGCATTTCACTCTGTTCCACGAGCAGCTTTGGGACGTTCTGATCACCTTCTGGTTCATCTTATACTGTCCTACAGGCAGAAGCTAAAATCAACTAAACCTGTATCAAAGACTGTAAAAAGATGGACTAATGAAGCAGAGCAGGATTTACAATCTTGTTTTGACCTCACTGATTGGAGTGTTTTTAAAGCTGCTGCCACCGATCTGGACGAACTCACAGAGACCGTAACATCATATATCAGTTTCTGTGAGGATATGTGTATTCCTACAAAGACTCAACTAATTTACAATAATGACAAACCGTGGTTCACTGCAAAACTCAGAAAGCTCCGTCAGGCCAAAGAAGATGCTTACGTGAAGGGGGACAATGTCTTGTATAAACAGGCTAAATACACATTGGAAAAGGAGATCAAAGTGGCAAAGAGGAATTATTCAGAAAAAATAAGGACTCAGTTCACTTCCAACGACTCCGCATCAGTGTGGAAAAGTCTAAAGAAGATCACCAATTACAAGACACCACCCCCCAGCACTGTAGAGAATCAACGACTGGCAGACGATCTGAACGAGTTTTACTGCAGGTTTGAAAGAACACCCATCACCTGCCCTGAACGCCTCCCCACACAACCATTCACACCCTTCACAACTCCTGCAACCAGCCCCAAATGCCTCTCCAAACAACTGTTCACACCATTAACAGCTCCTGCAACCCATCCTGAACACCTCTCCAATCAAGCTCTCTCACCATTCACACCTCCTGCATCCCCCCTCTCCCCCACACCTACAATTCAGATCAGCGAGGATGCGGTGTGCCAGGTCTTCCGGAAGCAGAAAAGGAAAAAAGCACCAGGCCCAGATTGTGTTACACCAGCCTGTCTGAAATCCTGTGCTGACCAGCTGGCCCCCATCTTCACACAGATCTTCAACAGATCGCTGGAGCTGTGCAAAGTCCCTTCATGCTTCAAACGTTCCACCATCATCCCCATCCCTAAGAAACCCAAAATTACAGGACTAAATGACTACAGGCCTGTGGCTCTAACGTCTGTAGTCATGAAGTCATTTGAAAAACTGGTGCTGGCCCACCTGAAGGACATCACTGGGCCCTTGCTGGATCCTCTTCAGTTTGCCTACAGAGCAAACAGGTCTGTGGACGATGCAGTAAACATTGGACTGCATTATGTTCTGCAACACCTAGACAGACCGGGGACTTATGTGAGGATCCTGTTTGTGGACTTCAGCTCGGCCTTCAACACGATCATCCCAAACCTCCTCCTGCCCAAACTAAATCAGCTCTCTGTGCCCACCTCCGTCTGTCAGTGGATCAACAGCTTCCTGACAGACAGGCAGCAGCTAGTGAGGCTGGGAAAATACACATCCAGCACCCGTACAATCAGCACCGGAGCTCCCCAGGGCTGCGTTCTCTCCCCTCTGCTCTTCTCCCTGTACACCAACGATTGCACGTCTAAGGACCCCTCTGTCAAGCTCCTGAAGTTTGCAGACGACACCACACTCATCGGCCTCATCCAGGACGGTGACGAGTCTGCTTACAGACGGGAGGTAAAAGAGCTGGCTGTCTGGTGCACTCTCAACAACCTGGAGCTTAACACGCTCAAAACAGTGGAGATGATCGTGGACTTCAGGAGAAACCCCCCTGCACTCCCCCCACTCACCATCATGAACAGCACTGTGACTGCAGTGGAGTCATTCAGGTTCCTGGGAACCACCATCTCTCAGGACCTGAAGTGGGACATTCACATTGACTCCATTGTGAAAAAGGCCCAGCAAAGGTTGTACTTCCTCCACCAGCTGAGGAAGTTTAACCTGCCACAGGAGCTGCTGAAACAGTTCTACTCCACCATCATTGAATCCATCCTCTGCACTTCAGTAACTGTCTGGTTCAGCTCAGCTTCTAAATCTGACCTCAGAAGACTACAGAGGGTAGTCCGGACTGCTGAGCTAATCATTGGTACAACCCTCCCTTCTATTCAAGAACTGTACTTATCCAGAGTGAGAAAAAGGGCTGTCAAAATCACTTTGGACCCCTCACATCCAGCACACTCCCTCTTTGAACTGTTGCCATCTGGTCGACTGAGCACTAGAACGACCAGACACAGGACCAGTTTCTTCCCTCAGGCAATCCATCTTATGAACAGCTGATAATAACGGTGAACACACTACACTTTATATTTATATACACATACACTTTATTTATCTAACACACATACTTAGTATACACTTAAATTTTGCACATAATATATATGTACATACATAACTGCATTTTGTAATATACCTGCCTACAATTGTCATTTGTATGTTGTCATTCACTATCTACTTATTTGTATTTTTTATTATTTTATTATGTGTTTTATGTTCTGTCGCTGTCATTCTGTTGTACTGCGGAGCTTCTGTCACGAAAACAAATTCCTCGTATGTGTAAACATACCTGGCAATAAAGCTGATTCTGATTCTGAACATTGAGTACAGCAGTAGTAATGTGTGTGAACAGAGTATTAGCAATGTAAGCGCAGTTAGCAGCAACCACGCTTGCTGATGCTAACGGGCTAAAAGCTAATAGCGGACCCGGGAGATCAAAATAAAACTAGTGATAGCGAGGCGCTCTGATTGTTTTTGTTGTAGAATACAATAGAGGATATATTCACACGTTATATAAACGGAAACGATGATGTATAAAATTTATTTTTAATTTTAAAATAGTCAATGAAAAGAATATAGTGACGGAGCTCAAACGCAGTACAGCCGCCAACAACAAACAGGAAGTGACGTAGCTACTGTATATAATCTTCAAAAGTGACGTAGTTACTGTATATAATTTTCAGCTGAATTCATAACATACTCCTATTGTTAAGTGTTTTTTTTTACCAATATTGTTAAAGTGTTAAGGAATGTCATGCTGCAAACATAACCAAAAAAGACAGTTGGGGGGCCAGTTCTCCTCTGACCAGACGAAACCAGGACAAATTTAATCTTGACAAACTATGTATCATTATAAAAATCTAAGCCTCAAGAATCGAAGACAGATCACTGTTTTTCCAATGGAAAGCTTATAAAGACTGTATTTGCTACATTTGTGTACACATAAAAAACATGAACATTAGAAACACTGTACATACCAGATCCGTCGTAATAACGAGTCATAAACACATCCACAGCTGTAAATCCCGGTTTAGTTAGAAAGGTAAGAGTCCACTGAACGAGATCTCATGGAGCACATTTAGTCCAACGAAAATGTTGAAAATGCCTGAGACATCAGGTCGTCACAGATAATAAGTACATTGACATTAGGCTTTATTAAAGTTTCATCGGTTAAAGAGTTTGGATCATACAGTGGCAACAGTTCATCATACAAAGGTTGCCTGCCAACAACTGTATAAAAATACAATACTTTCAATTTTTACATTGATCAACTTGTATGCATTACACAATAAATTCTTTACAAAAACAGTCTTTCCGCTTCCAGATGGCCCGGAGACTAGGGCTGCGAAAGGATATTGCAAACGAAAGTCAAAATCCTCTTCAACATACACATTTTGTGTGTTAGAAATACCATTAGTAGCCATAAGGAAGTTTGGTGTAATCAGGAAGTAGCACGTGTTTGTCATATACCACTTTGAATCTTTTCAAAAGTGCTCTATTTAGCAGAGTAAACTTCTTTTTATTCCGCACAATGTTCTCTGTGCACGTGAGCAGGTGGGTAGTGTCACGTGATGTTACATATCCCTGTATCAGACATATCATGCTTTCTAGAGTTACAATTTTTGCATTAGCAGAATGCAGCGTGATCCCTTTAGCTTTAAGAGTTACTTTATTTTTTGTAGTTTTAAACACGTATGTTTTCGGACCCATTGACGCAAAAGTCCTTATGAAATCTCCATCATCAAGTTCATCCGTCAACTCACCAAGATATGCACCTGTTTTAGGTACCCAATCTCCATCTTTCGATACAAAGATAACGCTGTCTGTATCTACGTAAAAAACACGGGGTCCTAACTGATCCATGAGCTCATGTAACTCCAAACGCCCGTAAGCCGTGGTAAATGCGGCGATGAACACATTAACATCACTCGCGGGGGCGGGGTCTTCATCGGCATAGCACCACTGAACTAAAGCCACAGTGTCCGACACGAATGAGAAGTGTTTAATGACGCATCCGTTTCCAAAGATATAGCGGGCGAAATCTTCAGGGTCTGTTAAAAGCTCCGCTGTAGCTTGATTACACCTAAGACCAAATCTACCCCAAAGCGAATTCAATAAATATTTATTTATAGATCTGCGTGCTGGGTTAAGTGCTATTTTGTCAAGGTCTAGCTGAACTCCCTCCTTCTCAAAATAATCTCTGACGTAAGACTCCTTTTCAGCATCTGTCACTACGTGTGATGGAAAACCTGAAGCATCTTGTTTGAATTTGAGAAACGTCTTAACATAACCGGTGAATAAAGTGTCTGATGTCTGCAGAAAATGCCAGACTTCCTCAATTCTGACTACCGAATAACCTTTATCAATAGCTCTGGAGAGCTCGACAGAGAGCTCCTGAGATGACTCTTTCGTCATCACTGTGCTGACACTGACCCTGATACTGTGCCTCAGCACAGGTGCAACACAGCGCAAATAGTAGTTTCCCCTGAGAGGATTTGACAGGCAATATTGGATGCAGTAGTTTACGTGGGGGCAGTACACTGCATTTAATGAGACCGAAATAAGATTTGACCGGTTAAAAATCTTTGAAAATGATCTCAGGATGCCAGATAGCGTAGGTTTTACACGACTGTACGTACGGATATAGAGACGTGAAATCCAGATATGACACGCGTTCGCCCTCGGCAGTCTCGTGGTACAAGCGGAGTACGTTCGTGCGACCTCCATAAAGTGCTTCTCTAGGATTCAGTCTCACTTGTGCATTATAATTACTCATACAGTATTGTTCAAAATAATAGCAGTACAATGTGACTAACCAGAATAATCAAGGTTTTTCGTATATTTTTTTATTGCTACGTGGCAAACAAGTTACCAGTAGGTTCAGTAGATTCTCAGAAAACAAATGAGACCCAGCATTCATGATATGCACGCTCTTAAGGCTGTGCAATTGGGCAATTAGTTGAATTAGTTGAAAGGGGTGTGTTCAAAAAAATAGCAGTGTGGCATTCAATCACTGAGGTCATCAATTTTGTGAAGAAACAGGTGTGAATCAGGTGGCCCCTATTTAAGGATGAAGCCAAAACTTGTTGAACATGCATTTGAAAGCTGAGGAAAATGGGTCGTTCAAGACATTGTTCAGAAGAACAGCGTACTTTGATTAAAAAGTTGATTAGAGAGGGGAAAACCTATAAAGAGGTGCAAAAAATGATAGGCTGTTCAGCTAAAATGATCTCCAATGCCTTAAAATGGAGAGCAAAACCAGAGAGACGTGGAAGAAAACGGAAGACAACCATCAAAATGGATAGAAGAATAACCAGAATGGCAAAGGCTCAGCCAATGATCACCTCCAGGATGATCAAAGACAGTCTGGAGTTACCTGTAAGTACTGTGACAGTTAGAAGACGTCTGTGTGAAGCTAATCTATTTTCAAGAATCCCCCGCAAAGTCCCTCTGTTAAAAAAAAGGCATGTGCAGAAGAGGTTACAATTTGCCAAAGAACACATCAACTGGCCTAAAGAGAAATGGAGGAACATTTTGTGGACTGATGAGAGTAAAATTGTTCTTTTTGGGTCCAAGGGCCACAGGCAGTTTGTGAGACGACCCCCAAACTCTAAATTCAAGCCACAGTACACAGTGAAGACAGTGAAGCATGGAGGTGCAAGCATCATGATATGGGCATGTTTCTCCTACTATGGTGTTGGGCCTATTTATCGCATACCAGGGATCATGGATCAGTTTGCATATGTTAAAATACTTGAAGAGGTCATGTTGCCCTATGCTGAAGAGGACATGCCCTTGAAATGGTTGTTTCAACAAGACAATGACCCAAAACACACTAGTAAACGGGCAAAGTCTTGGTTCCAAACCAACAAAATTAATGTTATGGAGTGGCCAGCCCAATCTCCAGACCTTAATCCAATTGAGAACTTGTGGGGTGATATCAAAAATGCTGTTTCTGAAGCAAAACCAAGAAATGTGAATGAATTGTGGAATGTTGTTAAAGAATCATGGAGTGGAATAACAGCTGAGAGGTGCCACAAGTTGGTTGACTCCATGCCACACAGATGTCAAGCAGTTTTAAAAAACTGTGGTCATACAACTAAATATTAGTTTAGTGATTCACAGGATTGCTAAATCCCAGAAAAAAAAAATGTTTGTACAAAATAGTTTTGAGTTTGTACAGTCAAAGGTAGACACTGCTATTTTTTTTGAACACACCCCTTTCAACTAATTGCCCAATTGCACAGCCTTAAGAGCGTGCATATCATGAATGCTGGGTCTTGTTTGTTTTCTGACAATCTACTGAACCTACTGGTAACTTGTTTGCCACGTAGCAATAAAAAATATACTAAAAACCTTGATTATTCTGGTTAGTCACATTGTACTGCTATTATTTTGAACAATACTGTAAATGCAATGACACTGGGATCATTTTGTTTAGCAGCCTCCCACTGACATTCCCAAATCTTGTGCACTTTGAGATTATGGGTATCACGCAGAACTTTCAGCTTATTGTCAGATTGTCTTCTGAGCAGACCAAAAGGTGTTTTTGACACCGGATTCAATTCGTTAGGATTAAAACGACAACAGTGACGGTGCCAGAAACATCCCAAAAACTCCAAAGCTATTCTTTCACCATTATCAGCCTCGTTTCAATCAGGACCACTTCTGTCAAGTATATTTAATGACAATTATAATTGCATACAGTTAGTGTTGGCGGTATGGTTATGTTCTGGGCAACACTCCACACACCTGTCCATGCAGCCATGCTTGGACAGAGCAAGGAAAGCAGCAAGACAAACCCCCCTGGGGTACAGAACAGAACCATAAGCATACATAATTACTATTCTCAATTACATGAGTTGTAAACAAAATGTCATAGAGACTGCTTCCAATGAAGACACTGTAAAGAAAGAACAAATTAGATCAGATTACAGGTTCAGTTGGTGGAGTTGGGGTTGGAGGAGGGAGTTAATTGCAAGCAGCAATGCAATGGAGAGACACTGAATAATGGGAATTTAAATAGACTGCAGGAGATAGGTGGCAAGACTGGATTGGTACACGTCAGGAACAGCTGACTGTCAGCTGATGCAAGCAAGCGTGACTCCGGTGACCTGACTGAACTAACGCGATGCTCGATAATAGCCGTCCACATGATATGGTCCAAATTTGGCTTTGCCATAATTTAAAGCATGATGAACATCGACGTTTCTGCTTGCTTTAATGTATTCCAACCATTGGATGGAAGGGTTTGAGTAAGATTTGTACTGATCGATGTAGGCATTTTTGTGCGTTAAGGCAATTGTGTCTTTGGTTAAAAAAAGCGTTTTGAACACTTTCATAGCACAACCGGCTAATGTTATACATCCGAAAGGATCTACGTTGGTACATTCTATAAACTCTTTTCTGTATTTCATACATCCTTCACGTAGCAAAACAACGTCATTCTTGCAGTACAAAGCTAATTGCTTTTTGAAGTCAAACACCTCTCCTGCTACGCCCTCGTACCATGAATCAAATTTCACACGTTCAGCGTCAGACATCATCTGGTATCCATAATAATCTTTTGACGGATACGGGCCAATATAGTTTGCATTCTGCAAGCGATTAAAATGATGCGGAAAGAACCCTTTTTCGCTGGTGTTTAGGTTTAAAGCAGAGGTAATTTTTGACAATTTCATGGGCAAGAAGCTATAGCTGTCGATGTATCTCTGTTTAAAGGCTTGGTCGTATATGTAAACAAGTCTGCAGCCTTGTAGTATGATTTTTGGAGTTAGTCCCTGACTAGTAAAATACTCGAGCAGTATAAAAGAGTCGAAACCTGAAGAATTGTGCGCAATAAATGTGAAACCCTCAAATTTCGGTCGTCTGAAATGCTTGACCATCTGATCCACACAATCTACCCCTTCCGCCGAAAACTCATCCCCGGCTTGCGTTGATGCACAAATATAATTTGCCTTATGACGGCCGTCTTCATACATCGTCTCAAAGTCAAAATAAATATAGTCTTGGTTATGTTCTCTAGGCTTGGCTGGTTGAATATAGCAACAGTGCTGATCTTCACCCATGAGAACTTCGGCGCAGTGCACACATCTGGATGGTGCACATTTGTGCATTAATAGCTTATCACCGGACCATTTTGTTCTGTACTGTCTGTAACATTTATCACAGTATTTTATGCTATCACTTTTTGCTTGTTTATGCATTTCATAACAGAAATCAGATCTACAGTATCTCAAACAATCATCGCATTGCACAGATTTCTTGGGATGCGTGTAGCAAGACATGTTTGTGCACACATTACATGTAAATTTGCAATAATGTACACTACGATCCCTAAACCCTTGATAGCAGTACTCACAAACATACGAGTAACCTAAGAAACCTTTCAGATTTTTTATCCCATATAAATGATCTTCATGCAGGTACAAATGCAACGTCTTTTGATGTGGCTCATCCGTATTTTTATACACTTCCAATTTACCTAAATCCGATCTGTGAAAGAATTTTATCTTGTGGATCGTAACCCAGATCGGTATGTATATTTCTGGCTAATGTCATCAATTCTGCATCGGTAAACTGTGGATTTAGAAAGTGAGCTATGCACATGCTAAAACACATATTGTCTGCCAAATTTTGGGGGGCAAACAAATGCATTCTATTTTTCTGTATGGCCAGGTCTGTCAACTTCCTAAGTGCACCACCACCTTGTTTGTTTTGCGCTACAGAGACACATAACTCTAAAGCATTATCAAAACCCACATCCGTATTGCTTTGAACGGTTCGTTTGATTTGATCTACAAATACATTAACGTTGTGGTTGTTATCAGGCATTAGAACGGCATTAATATCTGTGGGGAGACTTGCACCTTGCAGAGAAAAACCCCCCTCGCCAGCTTATAATCTGGAAAGCGTAACAATTTCGTTCAAAATGCCGTGTAAAAATATATTATAAGCGGCAAAATCATCTGTTGCTATTTCACGAAAATTAAAAGTTCTCATTAATAAATGAGAGAAACTAATGATAATGATAATTCACTACCAAGAACAAAACAATAATACATGTAAGAAATAACAAACAATATGTGTGTGTGTATTAAGGCTTGAAAAAATCAAGATATGCATGTTTGTATGAACTGCTCTGAGAGTCACTTCATGAGCATTTGACTGTTTGATTTGAGTCAAACTAGCCTCATATCACATACACAGAACTGTAAAGATATCCACAGCAACCCGTCAAAATAAAATTTAGTTTAATTTTATTTAAAGAATTAAAGTATTTAACATACTGTACCCTACTACTACTAAAAACAAACGAACATTGTTTTTTTAAGGAATGATCACACAACATTTCTTTCATGTTTTATTTTTAATAGTAAATCCCATTTGTTTACCAAAAAATTAAGTATGCTTAGTTTTCAATAATTAAAAGGAAAATTAAATTAATGTTTTATGCCTTTATTTGATAACCAGAAAAATGTAAATAAACAACAGAACTTCAGAGGGTAAAAAACTAAAAACATTTCATAAGGCTGTTTTAAGAAAAAAATTATTATTAAGTTGTTTTTATTTATTTAAATAATTAGACATAGAAATGCGAAAACACAGAATTAGATCACAATAAAACATATGAAAGAAAAATAACCCTAACCATTTCATAGGGCCCTAAACGTAATTTTTGTTAAACTTCTAATAGATTGTTGTGAAAATGTATAAGTGTTAAGATTTTAATTAATTAGACATGCTTTTTTGATTAATACAATTAAATTTAGCCATTAAAAAGGAGTTGAAAAAATTTAAACCGGAAATAAATAAAATGGATTTCATAGGGCCCTAAATATTGCAATGGAATGCAATACGTTTAATTGCCAATGGACAAGAGTTCAAAAAACAAATCAAGAAAATAGTCTTGACATTATGTGTTCAAGAAACATGTCTTAAACCACAGTTAAATGTTTTAATTCATGGATACATCTCAATCAGAAGAGATGGAGGTAAAGAAAATGGTGGTGGGGTAGCAAGATTTATTAAACAAGATACTGGGTACAGAACAGTTGAGGTAACTGGCGAGCGAGAGGTTGTAGTGGTTGAAATAAGGGAAGGAGTACAGAGCATTAGAATAACTTTTACAATCCATGTGACAGGTTAAGCAAGAATAAGATAGAAAATATTGAAGGAAATAGAAGTCATAGAGTGTGTGTGTGTGTGGGGGGGGCACTAACACAGATTACAATGGAATAATCATAGAATACATGCTAAATTGGGAAGGATTAGTGTACCTTAATGATGGATCCTATACAAGAGTTGACTTGTCACAAGGAAAATACACTAGTCTCTGAAAGTTTAGCTGGAAAATGTGATTGGAAAGTGTTAAATCAAAGTGATAATGTTCCTATCAGCAGCACAATTAGTTTAAATATAGCAAAAATTGTGGTGGAGAGAATTCCTATTTGGAATTTTAAAACAGCCAGCTGGGACACATTTAAGGAGTTATGTCTGAATTAAGTAAGTCTGTGGAAGATGTAGAGGTTTTTAATTATAAGTTAAGTAAAATTCTTAAGAGTACTGCTGAAGAAGTTATAGGTAAGAAGAAGGCCGGTAACAGGAGGAAGTCCGTCCCATGGTGGAATGAGGAGTGCAGTGAGGCAATAAGAAAAAGGAATAAAGCACTTAAGAGAGTAAGAAGATCTTTTAACTATAACAATTTTATTAATTATAAAAGAGCACAGGCAATAGTGAGGAGGGTAATACGAACATCTAACAGAAATTATTGGAGCTAATTTTGCGACAACATTGGGGAAGATATTGAAATTAATAAAGAATGGAGTATGATAAGAAAAATGGGACGTGAGGAAAGAAATAGCAGCAAACTTTTATTATCCTGTAATGATGTACTTGTAATATCAGACAGCGGAAAAGTGGAGGCGTTAGCAGAAATATTTGATAAAGTGCACAGTAACTTAAATTTGTCAGAAGAAAGGAGGAGGTATAGGGAATATAACTTGAGTAAAAACCCTCAATTACTGGAGGAAAAAGGACCATCTGGGTTAACTTTAGATTCAGAGTTTACTCTGTATGAACTAAAGAGAAGCACTTGCAGGGGTTAAACACTTCACCAGGAAGAGATGATATTTGCTGAGATGGTAAAACATCTATTAGAGTAGAGGCATCACTAAATATAATTGTAAGCCTTTTTAACAAGGTGTGAGAATCAGGGAGGTTACCAGCTGACTGGAAGCATGCTGTCTGTGGCGAGTGGGGCGGGGCCGAGAGGCATGGGAACGAGGAGTGAGGCCAGGTGTAGCTCATCTCCATCACTACACCTGGCCTCACTCCTCGGTCCCACGCCTCTCGGCCCCACCCCACTCACCACATAGTCAGTGGAATTCCTTCCATTTGGTCCACGAGCCCTCGTCCTCCAAGGAAACATGTTCGGACTATTGATCACAGTGTCTTAGTCAAGCCAACTAAGACGATCACTTCTATCGATGGTAAGAACGATCTTTCATTTGGATTATGGAATATTCGATCAATCTCTGATAAAGGTCCTTTCGTGAATGATCTGCTTTTTGATCGTAAGTTCGACTTTCTATGTCTGACTGAGACTTGGCAAAAAAGTAATGACTTTTATCATTTGAACCATTCTGTTCCTCCTGGATATGCTTTTATCTGTAAACCACGCACTGTTGGCCGGGGCGGGGGGCTTGCAGTACTATATAAGGAAAAATGGAAAGTTACAGCTCTTCCTGAAATTGACTATACTTCCTTTGAATCTGTTGCTTTGCAAATCAATGGATTTGTACCAACTATCATAGCTATTGTTTACAGGCCTCCGAAGGCCAATTCTGTATTCCAACAGGAATTTTCAACATTTTTAACTTCTCTTTGTTCATTGTCTCCAAACGTGGTTTTGGTTGGTGATTTTAATATCCATGTGGATAATACAGAAAAAAATCATGTTCTAGAGAGTTTTTATCATGCCTAGATAGTTTTGGACTACAGCAATTTATCAATGTCCCAACTCATTCAAAAGGTCATACTCTAGATTTAGTCTGCTGTTCAGGTGTGATTCCTGGAAATTGCACTACTTCTGACTTATCACTGTCAGACCACTTGCTGGTGTCTTTTAATGTTTCTTTATCTGTGTTCAAGCCTAATTTGAGTCGTGCAATCACATTTCGTAATATTAAGAACATTGATCCCTCAATCCTTGGGGAATGTTTGTCCACACTTCCCCACAAAGACCTTTCAGGGAATCTTGAAGATTTAATCCAGCATTATAATGACAATCTTCAAATGATCCTCGACACTTGTGCTCCTTTGAAAACCAGGAATGTTTCGTTTGTCAACTCTGCACCCTGGTTTACATCGGATCTTCGTCTGCTAAAAGTCAAAGGGCGTCGATTAGAACGTTTGTACTCCAAGACTGGACTTGTAGTTCATAAAGATTTGTATGCTGATCACATGCAAGTTTATAAGACTGCTCTTTCCACAGCGAAATCAGATTATTATGCAGGTTTAATTGGATCTGGTGTAGGAAACCAAAAATCTTTATTCTCTGTGATTGACACTATTTTAAAGCCACCTGAGTGTTCTAACGGGGATATAAACTCTACAGAATTGTGTGAAGCATTTATGCTCTTTTTTAATAAGAAAATTGAACCCACCCATCAGCAATTGGTTTCAACAAACCCTGATCGGAACAAAACTCATTCTAGCTTTGCGCCATCTCCCTTATTTTCATTTTCTGTTTTTAAAATTCCAACAGCTGAGGACATTTGTTCCATTGTACAAAAATCTAAATCTGTCACCTGTCAATTTGGATCCATTACCGACTCACTTGGTTAAAGCTGGTTTATCATTTCTTTCCTCTTTAATCACTGATATTACGCATACATCACTTCTTACTGGCACTGTCCCTACTGCACTTAAAACTGCTGTTATAACGCCTATTCTTAAGAAACCTGGGACAGACACAAAGAATTTTGCTAATTTTCGACCTATTTCAAATCTACCGTTTCTGTCAAAAATCCTGGAAAAAATTGTTGCTCATCAGCTCCGTGAACATCTCTCTTGCAATAATTTATATGAGCAGTTACAATCAGGGTTTCGTGCTTTTCACAGTGTTGAAACTGCACTTGTCAAGGTTTCTAATGATCTATTACTAGCGGCTGATGCTGGTCTTCTATCAATACTTATACTTCTTGACCTTAGTGCAGCATTTGACACCATTTCACATCCCATACTTTTGAGCAGGCTGGAATCTATTGGAATTACTGGTATGGCTTTAAGCTGGTTTGGTTCTTATCTTACAGATCACATTCAATTTGTACAACTTAAACAGTTTAAATCAAAACCCACTTATGTTGTCACTGGTGTTCCCCAGGGCTCTGTTTTAGGACCTCTTCTGTTTATTATTTATCTTTTACCTATTGGCAGCATTTTTAGGAAATATGATATCCACTTTCATTGTTATGCTGACGACACCCAACTTTACCTGTCTTCTAAACCTTCTTCTAAGTTTCCCTCTTCTGCTCTTGGTGAGTGCCTAAGTGAATTAAAAGATTGGTTTTCAAGTAATTTTCTACAATTGAACAGCAGTAAAACAGAAATTCTTCTTGTTGGTTCAAAAAATACAATAAGTAAGTCGAATATTTCTTCTCTGGAAATAAATAACTGTTCTGTTCCTCTATCGAATCAGGTAAAAAGTTTAGGTGTCATTTTTGACACAACTTTGTCTTTTGAATCTCACATAAATAGTGTTACCCGTTCTGCATTTTTCCATATTCGCAATATAAGTCGTCTGCGCCCTGTCCTTTCACTCAGGAGTACTGCTACGCTTGTGCATGCTCTTGTAACATCAAGAATCGACTATTGTAATGCTTTGTTTTATGGGCTTCCTTCCAAATCTCTTCATAAATTACAGTTAGTACAGAATGCTGCAGCTCGAGTCATTACCAAAACTTCCACTTTTGAACACATTTCTCCTGTTTTACAGAAGCTGCATTGGCTCCCGGTTAAATTCCGTGTGAATTTTAAAATTTTACTTTTAACTTACAAAGCACTTAACAATTTGGCTCCTTCATATCTCCATGATCTTCTTCATATACACACTCCTTCCCGCACTCTAAGATCTGCTTCTGCACTTACACTTGTTCAGCCACGCACTCGGACAACTTCTCTGGGGTCACGAGCTTTTGGCTTTGCTGCTCCCCATTTATGGAACTCTCTTCCTGTAGAAGTTCGCAACAGTTCTAGTCTCTCAGTTTTTAAATCTCGTCTTAAAACATATCTGTTTAGGCAGGCTTTTATGTGATTTAATGTTTGTTGTTGTACTGGTTTGATTGAGTAATGTCTTTTTTTTTTTTTTATGAATTGTGTAAGGTGTCCTTGAGTGCCATGAAAGGCGCCTTTAAATAAAATGTATTATTATTATTATTATTATTATTATTATTGTGCCGATTGCAAAGCCTGGCAAGGATCATACTTTACCTAGTAACTACAGGCCCATAACATTAATATCAAATCTTTGCAAACTGATGGAACGTATGGTAATGAGCAGATTGGTGCATACCATTGAGATGAAAAACCTTTTCTCGCCATATCAAAGTGGTTTCCAGAAAGGGCGAGACACAATGGACTGTGATCTGTTTGGAAGCTGAATTTAGAAAGGCACAAATAAACAAGGAAGTGTTAAGAGTATTTTTTTATGTTGAAAAAGCATACAACATGATGTGGAAAGAGGGACTTTTAATAAAACTGCAAAGAATGGAAATAAAAGGAAGAATGTATAATTGGATCAAGAATTTCTTGTTTAAAATAACTATAGAAGTTAGAGAGGGTTCCTTCATTTTCTCAGATATATATCCAGTAGAGAATGGAGTATCTCAGTATCTCAGAAAATTTGAATATTGTGAAAAGGTTCAATATTGAAGACACCTGGTGCCACACTCTAATCAGCTAATTAACTCAAAACATCTGCAAAGCCTTTAAATGGTCTCTCAGTCTAGTTCTGTAGGCTAAACAATCATGGGGAAGACTGCTGACCTGACAGTTGTCTAAAAGACGACCATTGACACCTTGCACAGGGAGGGCAAGACACAATAGGTCACTGCAAAAGAGGCTGGCTGTTCACAGAGCTCTGTGTCCAAGCACATTAATAGAGAGGCGAAGGGAAGGAAAAGATGTGGTAGAAAAAAGTGTACAAGCAATAGGGATAACTGCACCCTGGAGAGGATTGTGAAACAAAACCCATTCAAAAATGTGGGGGAGATTCACAAGAGTGGACTGCAGCTGGAGTCAGTGCTTCAAGAACCACTACACACAGACGTATTGTAAGGTCCAGGCACTCGGCCCAAGGAAGGTATCCGGTGCTGGTTGAAGGTTTCCTGCGTGTTCGGTCTTTCAGCGCTTAGAGTTATTTAATTTAGGTTAAACTCAAATCTGACTCCATTTTATCATTTAATCTGACTCCATTTTCTTATGATCTTGAATTTAGGTTGAAATGCAAATTGGTTGTATGCCTTTTTAATTAATATTCTTCTGACATTTGATTATTCTAGTTAACTCTATTTTTATATTAACTCATTCATTCAGGTGCTCATGTTGCTAACAGTGATACAACGTAATCTACTAGTCAATAATTACAGAGTAAAACAGAATAGAATCAAAATGTAACCATTTATTAACAGTCAGGTAGATATGTATTTTGCCAATTACATATCCAATTGAAACACATCAAATCATATCAATACAAAACATCAAATTCTCAAAGATGAATCTAAAAGTAAAATATGCATACCTGACCTTAGAAAATACATAGTATGAAGTGAAGAGACACTACGGGCTTTCTGGCTACAGAAATCGCCCTGATCCTTTTGCTGCAATCCTTTAAATACCTCAGACCAAGACAAACATCCCCCAAGATGGAGACAGAAACTAACAATTGGAATTTGCATTACCTCAGGTCCCAAGCCTGGGTGGTTTTACAACTCAATGGGAACAGGGGGTAATTTACATGGAGGACCCTAGGAAAGGGCACTCCCATCACAGTAATCAAGATATCTCCTGACTCTTCAGATCTGTATTATCTTCTAATCTACTTTTGTGAGAGTGAGACCATTGTACCAGTTGCACTGAGACATTTCCAATGATACTAGACAGTGTAAAGTATCCACAGTCAGTGGAACAGTCTTGTTCAATGTGAATGACGTGTGCTGAAATATGAGAAGTCATTTATTACTTCATCACCCGGGTGCTGATAGCTCATGCACAGGTGAGGCCTGAACAGCACACGATGGTAACTGTGTTTAAACTAAACTGATTTAAGCTTTGTCAGTTTAAACATTAAAGAGCCAAGATTTGTGCGTGCGCTCATCCAAAGTGTGCAAACCTGCATCTCAGAAAACACAAATATTAAGCTCTCTCTGAAGTATTGTGTTTAAATTGACAAATTCACACAAAAATCATCTTGGCAAGTATCCTATAGCAGACATAGCCGGCTGGACGTACTGTACAGTAGAGACCTGCACTCCGGCGGGACCCAACACAACAGGGTGTGGCGCAGCACAGCTCTTGATGGGCGAGTGCAGGCACGGACGAGAAGAGACTTGTGCGTGTGCGGGATGCCGGATAAAAAAAAAAAAAAAAACAGGACTACAGCAAAATTATCTAAACATAAAATGTCTAAAACATAAATTGTTATTTATGTGTTGCACAAAAGCAAAAAGAAGTAATATTAACGTTAAAATTAAAATGGCTCATATGACATTGCTAAAAAGAACATTATTTTGGTTTAATGCAATGTGTTTATACAGTTTAAAGGGTTAGTTCACCGAAAAATGAAAATTATGTCATTAATAACTTACCCTCATGTTGTCCAAACCCGTAAGACCTCCGTTCATCTTCAGAACACAGTTTCAGATATTTTAGATTTAGTCCGAGAGCTCTCAGTCCCTCCATTGAAACTGTGTGTACGGTCTACTGTCCATGTCCAGAAAGGTAAGAAAAACATCATCAAAGTAGTCCATGTGACATCAGAGGGTCAGTTAGAATTTTTTGAATCATCGAAAATACATTTTGGTCCAAAAATAGCAAAAACTACGACTTTATTCATCATTGTCTTCTCTTTTGTGTCTGTTGTAAGACAGTTAAAAACAAAGCTGTTTGTGATATCCGGTTCATGAACGAATCATTCGATGTAACCGGATCTTCTTGAACCAGTTCACCAAATCAAACTGAATCGTTTTAAACGGTTCGCATCTCCAATACGCATTAATCCACAAATGACTTAAGCTGTTAACTTTTTTAATGTGGCTGACACTCCATCTGAGTTCAAACAAACCAATATCCCGGAGTAATTCATTTACTCAAACAGTACACTGACTGAACTGCTGTGAAGAGAGAACTGAAGATGAACACCGAGCCGAGCCAGTCAAGACTCGTTCTCGTTGACTCGTTCTCGAGTCAAGAACCGGTTGCATCAGTTTTCGGATCACCAGTAGTTCTTTCGGACAATTCGATTCAATAAACTGGTTAAAGAAAACGGTTCACCGGTTCTTTTGCGCTCGACCTAATTTGCGATGATTGCCCTTGATTTCAACATCAAGAAGATCAGACCCTTTCTTTGGGAACATGCTGCACAACTCCTTGTTCAAGCTCTTGTTCTGTCCAGGCTGGACTATTGCAATGCCCTCTTGGCAGGTCTTCCAGCCAATTCTATCAAACCTTTACAATTAATTCAGAACGCGGCAGCAAGATTAATTTTTTATGAGCCAAAAAGAATACACGTCACACCTCTGTTTATCAATTTGCACTGGCTTCCAATAGCTGCTCGCATAAAATTCAAGGCATTGATGTTTGCCTACAAAACTACCACTGGCTCTGCACCCATTTACCTAAATTTGTTACTTCAGACTTATGTGCCTCTAGAAGCTTGTGTTCTGCAAGTGAACGTCGCTTGATTATGCCATCCCAAAGAAGCACAAAGTCACGTTTACGGACTTTTAAGTTCAATGTTCCCTTCTGGTGGAATGAACTCCCCAACTCAATCTGAGCAGCTGAGTCCTTAGCCATCTTCAAGAATCGGCTTAAAACCAAACACATCTCTTCCATCTTTATTTGACCCTCTAACTTTAACACTCACTATTCTAATTCTACTCTTAAAAAAAATAAAATCTAACCTTTCTAATCTTTTTGTATTCTATTTTCTTTTCATTTATTATGCAATTGTGTATGAGTGTATGTGTGTGTGTGTGTGTGTACATATATGATGTGTGTGTGTGTGTGTGTGTGTGTGCAAAGACCTCTAACACTAGCTTGCTCTATTCTTTTTTTATTCTATCTGTTTTCTTTATATTATATTATTTGAAATCCCATGCTACGTGTACTGTGTTAACCTAACTGAGACTTGTTATAGCACTTATATATCATTGCTCTTTTGTTGTTTTTGATTGCTTCCACTGTCCTCATCTGTAAGTGGCTTTGGATAAAAGCGTCTGCTAAATGAATAAATGTAAATGTTAATGTAATGATTCAAACCTTCGGTTTACCCGCGCTCATAACACTAGAACAGAATAATTTCAGAATCAATCAATAAAAGAATCAGTTCGGTTCAGACGCTCTGTGTGTCGGTCTGCTTCACGCTGAATCACACATGCGCAGTATCATCAGCTCCTCGGTTCTCGAATCGGACACGTCCCGTTGCTTCTATGGACTCTCTATGGGCTTCTCTCTTGACTTCATGCCTCCACGTCCCCCCGATTGCCTCATAGACAGTAAAAGATTCCCTTCGAGCTTCTCCTCCTGTCCATACGTTAATTTCTCTACTGTGCTACAGAGGGTCGCAGGTTATGACTCAATCGTTAGCCTATTTTTACAAAAACTGCCTCTACGGGGCCATAACATAAGATACAAGGTAATGGAGCCACTTATAAATTTTCGTGTTTCTTTAGAAATAATTAATGGACAAATGGAGTCTTTTAACGCCTCAGATGTAAAGTTATTCGCTGTCAAAGTGACGCCAAAATGAATGGGAGTCAAAGGAATGATAACAGGTGGGGGTCCACTAGCCAATGGCGGCGCACAGGGGTGCTTCAAAAAATATGAAACCCTGCCCCCCTGAGTAATTCACCTGTGTCAGTCAATGCAGTCTTGAGCCGGAAAGAGAATTGATTAGTTCATAGTTAGGGTCTATCGGGTTTTTGACTCATTCCTTAATCATGTGACAGCCACATACGCTAAAACAATAGACAGTAAAATAAAGCAGTATTGAGCTGGAAAGAGAATTGATTAGTTCATCTTTCGGGTCTTCAGGTTGTTTGTTCTTTTGTCACGTGACAACATTGGCTAGAGTAATTAGTTAATTTACAACCTTCCTTACAAATGGGTGCATAGTACTGCATTATTTTTTGTAATTATTAGTTATGCTTTAAATTTTGTCCATATGATGGGGAAATCACTTTGATAAAGAAGATATTGTTTTTTTTCTTTTTTTTTCTTTTTTGTTTTTGTTTTTTTACAGTGGATTCTAATCTTCATAAATGAGCTTGTTGTATGATTTATGTCTTTTGAGTTCACCCTTCAGATTAACTATAGAACTGTAGTGTTACTTGTTTAGGATTCAAAATGTTATTTGCTTTTAATTTATGTCATTATGTCATTTTTGAGCAAGCATCTTATACATATATTAGACCAAAATGTCAAGTTTGCCTAGGAAAAGCAATTATTATACCAGCAAACTCAAAATTGGATTAAAAATGGCTATAAATACTTCGTATTGTAGGCTTGGATTATTATATTATTATTTAGCCTAGCGTTTATTTACCGATAGACAGTCAAAAAGACAAATTAATCAATATTTTATTTATAACAGGGTTTTATTTATTTATAAAATAATAACACAGATCCTGAAGAAACGGTGACAAAAACACAGTGACAGAAATGTCAGAAATAGCGTATGGGTCTGTCACGTGATTAAGGAACGACTCGACACAAAAGACTCATGAGATGAACTAATCAATTCTCTTTCCGGCTCGGACTGCATTGGTTTAGCGAATGGGTCTGTCACGTGATTAAGGAATGACTTGAACCCGAAGACTTGTCAGACAAGATGTGAGGTGAGATAATCACAGGCTGAAGACCCAGGTAAAGAATTAATTCATCTTTTCTGTATCTTTATAGCATTTTAGTTTTGTATTGTTTTGTAGTGTGATCAACGTTTGCGTAAGTATTAGATGTGCTGGGGAAGTAACACATAACATTTTAATTACATTTTGCTAAAACGAACGAAATGACTCAAAAAAAAGATTCGTTTATTTAGCTGAACGCGACTCAAAAGTCTGAGTCAGTAAAATGATCCGAACTTCCCATTACTACGAAAAAGAAAAGAAGTCTCTCAAAGAGAAATGCAGCGGATTGGATTGCTACCAACACAGATGGAGATCCGTGTAGCTGGGTTACCTGAACATGAAGGGGAAAACATCAAAATGGTTATCATTGAGCTTTTCAGGAACCTCTATCCACACTCTGCGGAGAAACTACAGGACATGGTTGACATCGCGCATAGACTTGGCCCCAAGTCTGGAAACTTCATCCCGTGACGTATCATCGTCCAGTTTTTATCCTGCACTTGCCGTGATGCAATATGGGCAGAAGCCAAACGATCTGAGCTGCTGAAACAGAAGAAAATTCGGATCCTGGAAGATCTCTCTCAGAAAGACAAAGACAATTGTGTATGTGTGTGTGTGTGTACATATATGATGTGTGTGTGTGTGTGTGTGCAAAGACCTCTAACACTAGCTTGCTCTATTCTTTTTTTTATTCTATCTGTTTTCTTTATATTATATTATTTGAAATCCCATGCTACGTGTACTGTTAACCTAACTGAGACTTGTTATAGCACTTATATATCATTGCTCTTTTGTTGTTTTTGATTGCTTCCACTGTCCTCATCTGTAAGTGGCTTTGGATAAAAGCGTCTGCTAAATGAATAAATGTAAATGTTAATGTAATGATTCAAACCTTCGGTTTACCCGCGCTCATAACACTAGAACAGAATAATTTCAGAATCAATCAATAAAAGAATCAGTTCGGTTTAGACGCTCTGTGTGTCGGTCTGCTTCAAGCTGAATCACACATGCGCAGTATCATCAGCTCCTCGGTTCTCGAATCGGACACGTCCCGTTGCTTCTATGGACTCTCTATGGGCTTCTCTCTTGACTTCATGCCTCCACGTCCCCCCGATTGCCTCATAGACAGTAAAAGATTGCCTTCGAGCTTCTCCTCCTGTCCATACGTTAATTTCTCTACTGTGCGACAGAGGGTCGCAGGTTATGACTCAATCGTTAGCCTATTTTTACACGTATTCAGCCCACGTATTACACGTATTCAGCCCAAAGGAGGTACCGTGCCCAATCTTCTTGGTTGGAACTACAGTATGATCTCAGGAACCGGGTGAGTTCCTGATTGAGTCTTTCGACCTGACCGTTGGATTGAGGGTGGTAACCGGAGGTCAGGCTTACGTTTACGTCAAGGGCTTGGAAGAAGGCTTTCCAGAGACGGGATGTGAATTGAGGACCTCTATCGGAGACGATATCCTCCGGTAGTCCGTAGAGACGGAAAACCCAGTTACAGAGTAGTTCGGCTGTTTGCAGGGCAGTAGGCAGTTTGGGCAGAGGGATCAGGCGACAGGCTTTGGAGAAACGATCAATCACAGTAAGAATAACAGTGTTACCTTGAGAGACAGGTAGATCAGTGATAAAGTCTATTGCCAGGTGGGACCAAGGTCGTTGTGGGATGGGGATTGGTTGGAGTAATCCGGCTGGCAATTGGCGAGGAGTCTTGTGCGCATTACAGGTTTGGCATTGTTGGATGAAGGCTATGGTGTCCTTGGGTAATGATTCCCACCAGAACCGGTTCTGAAGCAGATGAATGGTTGCCGTGATACCTGGATGGCCGGATGCGGGCAAACAGTGCGTGTGGTTGAGTATTTGATCGCGTAGAGTGGGTGGTACGTAAACCTTATCAGGAGGACAAGTTGTTGGAGGTGCATGTTGAGAGTTGTGCTGTTGGATAAGTGTCATGATGTCCCATTGTACGGGTGCAATGATGACCTTGAAAGGGAGTATAGGTTCAGGTTCGGAGGAGATCTTTCCGCCTTGGCATAGAGTTGGTGTTCAATAAGTCGCTGCAGCACGGCTCTCACATGTTGGATATGTTCCTCCAAGGTATCTTAATAGATCAAGATATCGTCAATGTATATGATAACAGTCTTATTTAGCATGTCTCTGAAGATGTCATTGACAAAGGATTGAAAAACCGACGGACTATTGACCAGACCGAACGGCATCACCCGGTATTCGTAGTGCCCATTGGTAGTTGAGAAAGCTGTTTTCCACTCGTCCCCCTCCCTAATGCGGATGAGGTTGTATGCGCAGCGCAAATCCAATTTGGTGTAGTGTTGTGCAGTTCGTAGCTGTTCTAATGCAGAGGGCACCAGTGGAAGTGGATAGCAAAACTTTACTGTTATCTCGTTGAGTCCACGATAATCGATGCAAGGGCGCAAACCTCCATCCTTCTTACGGACAAAGAAGAAGCCAGCTGAAGCAGGAGAGGTGGACGGACGTATGAACCCCTTCTCCAACTCTTCCTCAATGTACTTGGCCATGGCTTCTGACTCGGGTAATGATAATGGAAATACTCGACCCCGGGGTGGTGATGAGCCTGAAATTAGATCAATGGCACAATCGTGACTGCGGTGTGGTGGTAATGTGTTTTGCTTGATCACTCCAGACCCCAAAGGGCGTCCATCTATTGTGGCTACAGACAGAGAGTTCGTACATGGAATTAGAGAAATGTTATTCCTTTTGGCAAATTCTTCAGAGATAAAATTCCCAGCTGCTCTGGAGTCAAGTAGAGCAGTGGTAGCTACACGAACGTTGCTAGTCTTGATTACCAGCGGAACTGAGACACAGTAAAAAGATGCACTCACCGACTTAGGAGTACAAGAAGAGCGGCGTGACGGGCAAGTAATTCGTTGATGTCCCGGAGCGCCACAGTAGAGACAGAGTCTATTAGAAATGCGGCGGTGACGTTCCTCAGCCGTCAGATGATAGGAGTTGATCTGCATGGGTTCTGTAGTTTCTGCGGACCGTGTTGTTGTAACAGGGAAGAGGCGTTGAGCACTGACACGGCGAGAGCGTTGTAGGTTATCAATGGTGATGGTAAGCGAAATGAGATCACTCAGAGTTCTCCCCTCATCACGGCAAGCGAGTTCGGTTTGCAGTTCGTGATTAAGCCCCTTGCGGAACAATACTTTCAACGTGTCACTCACCCATGACGTTTGAGCAGCCAGTGTACGAAAGTTCATAGCGCATTCCGCTGCTGTTAATTCTCCCTGCGACAATTCAAGTAGACGCTCACCCGCTCCTTTCCCCTCTCGGGGGTGATCAAATACCTCACGAAATCGCACCAGAAAGTCAGTGAAAGTGGTGAACGCTGTTCCATCCTCGCGCCATACAGCCGTTATCCATTCCAAAGCTCTTCCCGTTAATAATGAGCAAACGAAGGCGATCTTACCAGCATCAGTGGTGTAAAGGGTGGGTTGCTGCTCGACGAACAGCGAGCATTGCAGTAGGAAGCCCTTACACCTGGTAGAGTCCCCGTCAAATTTCTCCGGGTAAGCCAGTCGTGGATTAACTTGCGCTGGCGTTCCTGCCGCGTGAGCAATGCCGGCCGCTGCCGGTGGTGGTGACGTCACGGCAGAGCTGTGGAGGTTTTGAACAGCCTGTACCAGTTCCTCAGTAATTGAAGTCAAACGATTCAATTGATGCTGGTTAGCAGCAATTTGACTTGCCTGAGCTGCCATTGTAGCACACAGATGATCGTAAGCCGCTGGATTCGGTTGTGGCGAAGTCTTCTGTAATGATTCATCACCAGACGGGGAATCCATCTTGCAAGCTTTATTGAACAACTCGTGGTCGTACAGGCAAGGATCAGAATCAGCAAACACTACAGTAGAGGTAATCCGAATCGTTCAAGAGACGGTAAACAGACAGAACTGGTAACAGGAAATCAAACACGGGAAATAACGCTTGGAAATGTCAGCCGGAGCAAAACAAGACTTCGCGTTAGGCTGATGGAGTGGTGCAGCTTATATAGCATATCCAATAAGCTGCACCTGTGTGATGATCAGAGTCCGAAGCACGGGATGATGGGTAATGTAGTGTGAATCAGTATACGTGAGTGTGAGAGTCAATATTCAGGAGATGGAGCCCTCTGCTGGCCAGTAGCGGGAATCACGAGGTTCGTCTCCGTGACAGAATGTTCGGGGGCTAAGTGACTTAAACAAACAAAAAGCTTTATTTTTGTTTTGTAAATCCATGAAGAGGGGTGTTTATTTTTTGCAAGAGACACACTCTTGTGTGAATGATGAAAAGTTGTGGCGTACCCAGTGGGGAAGCTCTATTTCTTTCTGTCATGACTCTAGTTCGTCAGGTGGGGTCGCTATTCTACTTGATTATGGATTTCAGGGAAAATTTATAGAAACGATTTCTTCAGGGATAGGAAGATGGATTATCTCAGTTGGTCTCTTGAATAACAATTTCTTTATAATGGCTTACTTATATCGGTTCAACAATTCTTCATACAATAAAACTCTTCTTGATAGTATAATCCTTAATGTAAATAATCAGAAACTTAAGTATCCCCCTGCCTTTACATTAATTGGTGGTGATTTCAATGAAGCACCAGACTTAGTTGCTGATAGATTTCCATTTAGATCTGTGTTCTTGAAAAGCATTAACCCCTTAATAGGAAAGTTATGTAGAAGTCTGAACCTGATCGATGCACATAGATATTTAAACCCCGATAGCCCCATGTTCATGTAACGGAGGCCAGCGAGTAATGCTGTGCAGGTAAACCTCACTCCCCAATCTCAAGAGACGCACTAGCGACAGATGCTAGTGGCTGTAGCCATTTAGCCTCCTTATTAGTGCGTCTGCTTCCCATCCTGGAGACCCGGGTTCGAGCCCCACTCCGTGCGAGTGTGAGGATCGGCGGAGAGGACCCGGGAGAGAGGGGTTACATTCACTTGGTTTAAATCTGATCTTTCTCAAAAATCTATCTCTATATATTAATAATTCACTATCTAATGACCCCTCCATGATCTCGTCTCATGTTTCTAATTTTTATCAAAATCTAAACACCTCTTCTTTCAATCTTGTTGCTTCATCTTTATTTTTCTATAAGGTTCTTTCTGTGATTCCTAAAATTAATGACCACAATAGAGAACTTTGTGAGGAACCCTTTACTATAGATAATCTTTATAACATAGTAAAAATACTGAATACTGATATTTGAAATGATAAAAAAGAAAGAAAGTGCTTTAAGATGTGAAATTTAAAACACCAATATCTAGACAATCATGAATTGTAACATTACTTCCTTTAATGTTTTTACTATACAGTTGATATGGAATCTGTTTAAACTTTTTTGTCTTCATTTTTGAAAAAAAAAATTACTACATGTTTATATGAAATGCTTATACAAAATAAATATGTACTTTAAAGTTATATTAAATTATATCTACATTTCTTGCTTTCATACTTGGTCATATGAAAAATTTGCTTTACTTTAGTAGTAGATTTCCGCCATTTACTGGAAAACATTTAAAATTACAATTTTAAACAATTTTAAGTCACTTAATTACACTAATATACAATCAGACATCCCAATTTCTGTTTTGGTAAAGTCATTAAGTGTCATGTCATTTAGATGAAGGGAACACTTTTTATTTTGTTTTATTTGGGGTCCTGAAATACCCTGAACACTGCACAGGTTAAGATGACCATTGCTACATAAAATAAAAATTGATTTACATAAAAGTAAATTCGAAAATCAGTATCATGGCAACTGGCTCATTATACATAACGTTACCTTGATAATCGAAAGTAAATTGTTCCAAAAATAATTTGTGGCTTTGTCCAATTTGGATCTCTTCACATCTCCCTGAAAATTGAATGAGTTTTGACAGATAATTTAAGGATTGGGAGAAAACAAGCTGTTCGCAATCCATTATTGCGATCGTAGCACTGGCGCGACCGGAAGTACCGCTACCATACTTCCGATCCCGGTCGCCATCTTGCTCCCGCCCATATTCGCAGCGGCGTCCGAAATATTTTTGCACGTTTAAAGTCTAGTCTAGTGTTACCGCCCCTTTATCTGGTGACGCGTTTCACCTGCGGCGAGACGGCGGCTGCGCGCGAGGTATCGGGGGTACGAGCTCCTCTTGAACACTCCCGCGGAGATTTATTGATTTATCTGAAGCAGAAGTGTGTTTATCATTATAAGTATGTGTACACTTCAGACCGCTGTAAATGTGATGATATGTGTTTATGATGTACATGAATGGATTCAGACGGATCAATATCAGTTTGTCTTTACTGTTGCTCGGCAACAGCTGCTGTCACTGTTGCTAGGAGACCAGATCTCAACACTCTTCTATCATATTCTTATCAAAGACTGTTTAAACACATCAGATATATGAGGATATATACCAGGATGTGTTCTGTGACAGGGTTAGGTTTAGTGAAGGTTATTATATTAAAGATCATGTGTTTGTGTCTGATTTATGAATTGATTGATGATTCCTGATTCTGATGTGTTTTATCTCCATCAGATTCCCTTCGGCTCACTCTGGATCTGAACACAGTGAATGAACATCTCCGTCTGTCTGAGAACAACAGAGTGATTACATACACTGGCAGATATCAGTCGTATCCTGATCATCCAGACAGATTTGATGTGTATCAGGTGTTGTGTAGAGAGAGTGTGTGTGGACGCTGTTACTGGGAGATTGAGTGGAGAGGATATGTGCGTATATCAGTGTCATATAAGAGCATCAGCAGGAAGGGATGGGGTGATGAGTGTAGGTTTGGATCTAATGATCAGTCCTGGAGTTTGGACTGCTCTCCCTTCAGATTCTCATTCATACACAATAACACAGAGACTGATCTCTCTGTGGAGCCCATCAGCGGGAAATACATTAGAATAGGAGTGTTTGTGGATCCCAGAGCAGGAACTCTGTCCTTCTACAGCGTCTCTGACACAATGAACCTCATCCACACAGTCCAGACCACATTCACTCAGCCGATCTATCCTGGGATTTATGTTGGTTCTGGATCATCAGTGAAACTGTGTTGATGAATCAGAAGAGACTGATGAGAGATTCTACCCATAATGCTTTGAGCTGCATGATTAATAAGTTACTGCTGTCATAGAGTCTCTTGATCACATTAATATGAACATGAACCAGAATAAATGTGTAATGAATCGTCATCTAGACGTGAATCAGTGTGTGATCTGTTTCTCTGCTCTTCTCAAGCTCTGTTTGTGTCTTGTATAATTATCACTATCATAATCAGTCTTATATCTCATCATTCATCTGATTTCTGTGTTTTTTGCAATAAAACACAATATCAAATCATCAGCTTCAGTTTCTGACATTATCAGATATAACAGCATTAAATCAAATATATTTATTATAAGCACAGTAAAGATATATTCAGTTATTATGGGATCTGTGTGTGAAAGAAGCTTCTTCTGACAAATGAGATGTTTTAATAACCGTATATTCACTTAACAGAAATCAATTATATAAACTAAAACATGTCCAAATCTGTTCAAACATGAGCAGGCTTTGATTTAAACAATTATCACCATAAAAATATGTCAACATTGGGCTCCTTTTTATTAATTATTAATGAAATTATAATAAATAATTAGAGAAATGTGTTACAAATACAATAATCTAATTGTACTGTCAAATAAAATGTATTTAATAATCTAAAATAATAATAATAAAGACCAAATATAAGAATAAGAAGTGCAGTGACCAGACTCAGCTAAACACAGCAGACTCTCCACTGCACAACATATAAATATTATTCACACAATATTGACTGTATTTGGATTTATTCTACACTTTGGATAAAAGCATCTGCTAAATGTCAAAATGTAAATGTATTCTTTTATTTTAAAGATCAATAAAAAAAAATGCATGATGATACTGCACTGTAAAAAATGAATACAAGTATTTAATAATAATAATAATTAGATTTTATATATATATTTATATGTATTTCCAAAAAACATTTTTTTATTTCTTTAAATTATATAAATTAAACACATCCATGCATTTTTTTGGATTTCAATAATGCTATTGCACTTAAAAAAATAAACATTCAGTACTTTATTATTATTATATATTCCTAAAAATATAAATTGTTTTTATTATTTAAAAAATCCATAATGATTTTATGATTGCACTTATGCTACCGTACTGTAAAAAAAAGAGAATATTTTATAATAATAATAATAATAATAATAATAATAATAATAGGTCCATACATTTTTTTTGGATTGCAACAATGCTACTGCACTGTAAAAAAGAGAGTATTCAATAATAATAATAATAATTCATTTATATATATATATATATATATATATATATATATATATATATATATATATATCTCAATTAAACACATCTTAGGATTGCAATAATGCTACTGCACTGTAAAAATATAAACAGTCAGTATTATTAAGTTGGCTTGAGAAAGCCAACTTACTGAAATCCTGTTTAAACTTATTATTATTATTTTTCTGTCGGGAAAATTTTTGGACACTAACTCCTCCTAGTCCGTTCAAGCTACATACTCGAGTCAGACCTTCATACTGTTCTTACTTGGTGTGCTATATCTTTTCAGACTGATTTGAGTTACGGTTTTCTTAAATTAATATTAAAAAGTCATAAAAATCCCATAGACTTTCATTGACAGGATGTTCAGATGACCCAAGCTCCAAATCCCATTAGACTCAATCAAGCTTTGATGCTAATCAATTTAAACTCATTCAAACTCATCTAATCTATCTATCTATCTATCTATCTATCTATCTATCTATCTATCTATCTATCTATCTATCTATCTATCCTAATAATATGCTAATCATGCTAAAATCATGCTAGCAACATGCTAGTCGCATGTTAGTCATGCTAGAAACATGCTAGCAACATGCTAATCATACTAAAATCATGCTAGCAACATGCTAGAAACATGCTAGAAACATGCTAGCAACATGCTAATCATACTAAAATCATGCTAGCAACAAGCTAGTCGCATTCTAGTCATGCTAGAAACATGCTAACAACATGTTAATCATGCTAAAATCATGCTAACAACATGCTAATAAAACTAGAAACTTGCTAGTCGCATGCTAGTCATGCTAGAAACAAGCTAGCAACATGCTAGTCGCATGCTAGTTATGTAAGAAAAATGTTAACCACATGCTAGTCGCATGCTAGTCATGCTAGAAACATGTTAACCACATGCTAGTCGCATGCTAGTCATGCTAGAAACATGTTAACCACATGCTAGTCGCATGCTAGTCATGCTAGAAACATGCTAGTAACATGCTAATCATGCTAGAAACATGCTAGTAACATGCTAATCATGCTAGCAACATGCTACTCATGCTGAAATCATGCTAGCAACATGTGAGTCGCATGCTAATCATGCTAGCAACACGCTAATCATGCTAGAAACATGTTAACAACATGTTAATCATGCTAGAAACATGTTAGCAAACGTGCTAGTCAAATGCTAATCATGCTAAAAATATACTAGCAACATGTTAGTCATGATAACAATATGTTAGCAACATGATATTAAAATGCTAATCATGCTAGAAACATACTAGCAACATGCTAGTCATGCTAGAAACATGCTAATCATGCTAGAAACATGCTAACAACATGTTAATCATGCTAGAAACATGCTAGCAACATGCTAGTCGCATGCTAGTAATGCTATAAACATGCTAACAACATGCTAGTCGCATGCTAGTCATGCTATAAACATGCTAACAACATGCTAGTCGCATGCTAGTCATGCTAGAAACATGCTAGCAACATGCTAGTCGCATGCTAGAAACATGCTAGCAACATGCTAGTTGCATGCTAATCATACTAGAAACATGCTAGAAACATGCTAACCATGCTAGAAACATGCTAACCATGCTAGAAACATGCTAGGGACATGATAATCATGATAAAATCATGCTAGCAACATGCTAATCATGTTAAAATCATGCTAGCCACATGCTAATCATGTTAGCAACATGTTAGTCACATGCAAGTCATGCTAGAAACATGCTAATCATGCTAGAAACATGCTAGCGACATGCTAATCATGCTAGAGACATGCTAGCGACATGCTAGCAACATGCTAATCATGCTAAAATCATAATAGCAGCATGCTAGTCGCATGGTAATCATGCTAGAAGCATCCTAGCAAAATGCTAATCATGTTAGCAACATGCTAGTCGCATGCAAGTCATGCTAGAAACATGCTAATCATGCTAGAAAAATGCTAGCGACATGCTAGTCGCATGCTAATCATGCTAACAACATGCTAGAAAACATGCTACTCGCATGCTAATCATGCTAGAAAAATGCTAGAAACATGCTAATCATGCTAGAAAAATGTTAGCAACGTGCTAGTCAAATGTTAATCATGCTAGAAATATACTTGCAACATGTTAGTCATGATAACAAAATGCTAGCAACATGCTATTAACCTGCTAATCATGCTAGAAACATGCTAGCAACATGCTAGTGGCATGTTAGTCATGCTAGAAAAACATGCTAGTAATGGTAACAACATGCTAGTGACTTGCTAGAAACATGGTACCGACATACTAGTCATGCTAACAACATGCTATTCGCATGCTAATCATGCTAGAAACCTGCTAGAAAAACATGCTAGCAATGGTAACAACATGCTAGTGACTTGCTAATCATGCTAGAAACATGCTAGAAACATGGTACCGACATACTAGTAATGCTAACAACATGCTATTCGCATGCTAATCATGCTATAAACATGCTAGCAGCATGCTAGTCATGTTAACAACATGCTAGTAACTTGCTTATCATGCTAGAAACATGTTAGTCGCATGCATTCTTTCTGTCAAACTAATCTATCTATCATTCATTCTTTTGAACTAATCTATATCATTCTTTCTAACTAATCTATCATTCTTTCTAACTAATATATCTTTCTTTCTTTCAACTAATCTATCAATCTAACTTTAAACTATAAACTTCTAACTTCTTTAAACTTCTTCAA
This sequence comes from Carassius gibelio, assembly GCF_023724105.1. Taxonomy (NCBI): domain Eukaryota; kingdom Metazoa; phylum Chordata; class Actinopteri; order Cypriniformes; family Cyprinidae; genus Carassius; species Carassius gibelio. The sequence goes on from NC_068392.1 coordinate 22,841,902, forward strand.
ACTTTCTGGTCAGGCTTTCTCAAGCCAACTTAAAGTTTGTCTCAAAAAAATGCTAGCAACATGCTAATCATGGTAAAATAATGCTAGCAAAATGCTAATCATGCTAGAAAAATGCTAGTCGCATGCTAATCATGCTAGAAACATGCTAGCGACATGCTAGAAACATGCTAGTCGCTTGATAATCATGCTAGAAACATGCTAACAACCTGCTAAAATCATGCTAATCATGTTAACATCATGCTAGTCGCATACTAATCATGTTAGCAACATGCTAGTCACATGCCAATCATGCTAGCAACATGGTAGCAACATGCTAATCATGCTAGAAACATGCTAGCAACATGGTAATAATGTTAGAAACATGTTAACGATATGCTAACAACATGCTAATCAAGCTAGGAACATGCTGGCAACATGCTAATAATGCTAGAAACATGCTAGCTACATGCTAGTCGCATGATAATCATGCTAGAAACATGCTAGCAACATGCTATTCATGTTAGAAAAATGCGAACAACATGCTAGCAACATGCTAATCATGCTAGAAACATGCTAGCAACATGCTAATCATGCTAGAGGTAGGGTTAGAGTTAGGGTTAGAAGGGTTAGGGTTAGAGTTAGGGTTAGGTATATAGATAAAAACGAGTTTCACCCTCATTAATTCCACCCTCATTAGCATATGCAATCTGATTGGCCAAAGCTTACCTGTCCGTATCTTTTGAAGCATAGGTCGGATGTGCACATAACTGGTATCGTTGGATTCAGAAAGCGGCCTTCTTTGAGGTAGTGTGGATCTACGGAAGAAAGGATGTCGCTTTCAAATCCAATGTGACCGTACATCAGTCTAAAGCGTGACAAAAAGGAAGTCAATCATCGGTAAAAGCGAGAAATACATCCAAATGAAATAACCTGTGAAATCATTTGTCTTTTTAGCAAGAAGGTATCACTAGCCTAAATAAAAAGTTTTCCAGCCGGTTCGTGTGTGTCTGTGTGTTTCGAGTGCATGTGTGTGAGTGTGCACACGTGTGTGAGTGTGCACAGGAGCGTATGTGTGTGTTTGTGAAAGAGAGAGAGAGTGCATCATTAAAATTAGACTCGAAAGATGTCTTTGAATGAAGTCATCCGCTCAAGAGCTCCGCCCGGAGTGTCAGATTCTGCTAAAATATTGGAATCCTAATCAGTTTTTTTACACACAGCTATTCACAGTTTTATCCAGGAAAGGGCGACTGAGAAGCCAAGGGTTATATCCCGGATAATATGATATTAGTTTTATGATATTTCTGTACAGAATTTGATGAAGTGTCGGGTTAATAAAGGTTTACAGAGCCTAGGGACTAGCATGTTTAAAAATGGTGGGGCCAGGGGTCAGGGGTCAGTGGGTTAAGTTTAGCGGGGCTAAGGATAGCGGTTTTGAGGTTAAGGTTTAGGGGCTAGTTTTGGGTTGATTGCAGCTAGGTATATAGATAAAAACGAGTTTCACCCTCATTGATTCCACCCTCATTAGCATATGCGATCTGATTGGCCAAAGCTTACCTGTCCGTATCTTTTGAAGCGTAGGTCGGATGTGCACATAACTGGTATCGTTGGATTCAGAAAGCGGCCTTCTTTCAGGTAGCGTGGATCTACGGAAGAAAGGATGTCGCTTTCAAATCCAATGTGACCGTACATCAGTCTAAAGCGTGACAAAAAGGAAGTCAATCATCGGTAAAAGCGAGAAATACATCCAAATGAAATAACCTGTGAAATCATTTGTCTTTTTAGCAAGAAGGTATCACTAGCCTAAATTAAAAGTTTTCCAGCCGGTTCGTGTGTGTCTGTGTGTTTCGAGTGCATGTGTGTGAGTGTGCACACGTGTGTGAGTGTGCACAGGAGCGTATGTGTGTGTTTGTGAAAGAGAGAGAGAGTGCATCATTAAAATTAGACTCGAAAGATGTCTTTGAATGAAGTCATCCGCTCAAGAGCTCCGCTCCTGAATGTCAGATTCTGCTAAAATATTGGAATCCTAATCAGTTTTTTTACACACAGCTATTCACAGTTTTATCCAGGAGAGGGCGACTGAGAAGCCAAGGGTTATATCCCGGATAATATGATATTAGTTTTATGATATTTCTGTACAGAATTTGATGAAGTGTCGGGTTAATAAAGGTTTACAGAGCCTAGGGACTAGCATGTTTAAAAATGGTGGGGCCAGGGGTCAGGGGTCAGTGGGTTAAGTTTAGCGGGGCTAAAGATAGCGGTTTTGAGGTTAAGGTTTAGGGGCTAGTTTTGGGTTGATTGCAGCTAGGTATATAGATTAAAACGAGTTTCACCCTCATTGATTCCACCCTCATTAGCATATGCGATCTGATTGGCCAAAGCTTACCTGTCCGTATCTTTTGAAGCGTAGGTCGGATGTGCACATAACTGGTATCGTTGGATTCAGAAAGCGGCCTTCTTTCAGGTAGCGTGGATCTACGGAAGAAAGGATGTCGCTTTCAAATCCAATGTGACCGTACATCAGTCTAAAGCGTGACAAAAAGGAAGTCAATCATCGGTAAAAGCGAGAAATACATCCAAATGAAATAACCCATAAAATCATTCGTGTTTTTAGCAAGAAGGTATCACTAGCCTGAATAAAAAGAGTTTTCCAGCCAGTTCGTGTGCGTCTGTGTGTTTCGAGTGCATGTGTGTGAGTGTGCACAAGTGTGTGTGAGTGTGCATATATCCCGGAGAATATGATATTAATTTCATGGGCGCAGGTTTGGTCTCAGGTTTGGTCTCAGCTTTGGTATAATAATTTTTATATAATAATTATAACTCCATTATGGCTACTTTCCACATTTTACAGCATTTTCTTGATTTCATCCTTTAATCTAAACTTTCCAAACAGATGCCTACGTCTGTCATTTACAGATACAAATTGTTGGCCTACATCGTTAAGGTCCACTTTGTCAAGGGCCTATTGATGTACATGACATACAGTTAAATTATTAAGGCGCTGCTGAGACACAGTAGATCGTAACCAGGTTTTCAGTCTCGTCAGTGCACTAAAGCTTCGTTCAGCTTCAGCTGAGGGCACAGGGACGACCAACAACAACCTAACAAGCTTCTCAACCTCATCAAATAAACCTCTCACCTCACTTGGCATTGCTTTCAGAATGCATGCAGCTTCATCACTTGATGTGATTGTTTCTTTCGAAGCATACATCGGTAGCTGAACCTTCAAAATATCCATGTTTATTTCTGGATACTGTACAATCACATCATCCATCTGCCCAGTGAGGAGAACATTCTCGATCTGTTTCAGTTTCTGTAAGTCTGGTTGGTTAAACCGTTCCTTGAACTGAATGCCCAAACTGTCCAACACCTTGAAAAATTCTATTCTATAGTATTCCTCTGGTGTTTTTGGGTTATGCTGACTTGCCCCGCCAGAGTTACCAGGGCTACCTCCTGTCCTCGCCTTTATCCAGGTTAAAATTAAAAAACGCCCTCCTACGAGGGTTAAGGTGTGGGTGAGTTCAGGACCAATCCCTGCCCTTCAATCTAGGGTTAGAGTGTGGGTTAGTTCAAAACCACCAGGGTTCAAACCAGAGTGCTGATCAGCTCAGGGCTATTTCCTGCCCATCATCCTATGAGGGTTAAGGTTAGGGTGGAGGTAGGTTCAGGGCTATTCCTGCCCACCATCCCATGAGGGTTAAGGTTAGGTTAGGTTAGAGTTAGGAACGAATGAGATCCAGAAGCTGAAACATAGTTCAACATCGGTAAATGCACTGTCCTTCTTATACTCCTGATGGCCACCTGTTTTCACCGTTCGAGCAGAGCCCCACAGCCCAGGCCCACAACACCCCCCCCCCCCCTCCCCAATAAAATGAGACTTCAAATTAATATGCTATTATAATCATTATTTATATTATAAAAAATAATTTTGTAGGTTTCAACCATTAGTGGTAGAATGGGTAGGTTTTAGGTGTAGTGTGGTTCTGCTGGTTAGGTTTAGGTGCGGTGTGGTTCTCCTGGTTAGGTTTAGGTGCGGTGTGGTTCTCCTGGTTAGGTTTAGGTGCGGTGTGGTTGTCCTGGTTAGGTTTAGGTGTGGTGTGGTTTTCCTGGTTAGGTTTGGAAAAAGGAGAGTTTTCCCAGGATAGGACCCTGAGGGTCCCACTCTGGGTTGTGCACGGTCCATCCCTCCACTGGTCACCCCCAAATCACATACAGACCAAGAGAGGTCACAGCAGGCCAACTGTTAAGGGCTGTTCATAGGGCTATTGAGGCCAGGGCTATTCAGTTTAGGTCTGGTTAAGTTTAGGTTTGTGCAGGATGGGTCTGTAAAATCCAGGTATGAATCCTGGGGTGTCTGGAAGGTTTTATGTTTTGGATATGGTGGGTTAGCAGAAATTACAACAGCTCCCCCCAATGGGGCGCACGTCCCTCAAAGGTTTGGAATAGGGAGCTGAGGAAAAAGGCACTGGCCGACGCTCGTTAGCTTATACTGGCTCCCCGTCCGAGGGAACTTTGTGGGCCCCCCAATAATTCAGAACCTGAGTTCCCACCCCCAACTGGGTGCATAAGTTTCCTGAGAAAAAGCCTAAACTGACCCTAGCCCGCGTCCTCCACAGACCTCCTGGTTCATCCACCCCTGTCCAACACTGCCCCCGATGCTCTCCCCATCTTCAGCCCACTCAGATCCCATCTTGCAGACCAGACGATGGCTCGAGCCCATGGGACCCATCCGGCTTCACTCCGGGGCGCGGTGCGGGGGACGCCGGCCCCGACGGGTGCCCTGCTTGGCCCGGCGGCCTCAACCCCTGCCGGGACCGTGGGCTCAAAGTCCCCCCCTCCGGGGGGGGCGCCCGTCCGGGGTCAAGACCCCCTTTTCATTCCCATACCCCTTGTCTGCGGCTAAAGGCCTCCATACCTCTAACAAAAAAAGAGTACAACTCTTAGCGGTGGATCACTCGGCTCGTGCGTCGATGAAGAACGCAGCTAGCTGCGAGAACTAATGTGAATTGCAGGACACATTGATCATCGACACTTCGAACGCACTTTGCGGCCCCGGGTTCCTCCCGGGGCCACGCCTGTCTGAGGGTCGCTCTCTCATCGATCGGGGCCTCTGGGTCCCGCGGCTGGAGCTTCGTAGGGGTCGCCCCCTCCGTCCTCCTAAGTGCAGACCGCCCCGGGTGTCGCGTCCCGTCCGGCCTCCCCGGGCCCTTCCTCCCCCCTCCCCCTCCGGGGGGAGGGCGGCGCCTCATCCGCGCGAGGACCGGAGGTCCTCCTCTCCGCGGCTGCCGGTGGGTCTGAACCCCCTCCGCTGCCCGCGCGATGGGGCCCTCCAACTCTCGCCGCGGGCGGACGTCGTCGTGGGGGTCGGGTGCCGGGGGACCGGGCGGCGCGACGCGCCCCCGGCCGGCGAACCCTTACGCTTCAGGCCAGCCTCCCCCCACCCAGGGGGAGCGGCCGCCACTACCCCATCCGGTTACGACCTCAGATCAGGCGAGACGACCCGCTGAATTTAAGCATATTACTAAGCAGAGGGCCACGGGGCGCGGGAAATGTGGCGTACAGAGGACCGCTCTCTCGGTGCGGGCGTGGGGGGCCCAAGTCCTTCTGATGGAGGCTTAGCCCGTGGACGGTGTGAGGCCGGTAGCGGCCCCTGCCCCGCCGGGGTGCGGTTCCTCTCGGAGTCGGGTTGCTTGGGAATGCAGCCCAAAGTGGGTGGGGTCCGCATGGTCTGCCCGGAGGATTCAACCCGGCGGGTCTGGTCGGCCCGGTCGGGCGCGCGGATCCCCTTGAGTGGGGACCGCCGTCCGGCCGCTGGCTCGGCCGCCGTCGGGCGCACTTCTTCCGAGGTGGTGCGCCGCGACCGGCTCCGGTTTGGCCAGGAAGGGTCGGGGGGCGAAGGTGGCTTGCGGCCTCCGGGTCGCGAGCTTTACAGAGCCCCCACGCCCCGACTTTGCCGCTTACCCCCGGGGCCGTGGGCAGTGTCCTCGCGCCTTCTCTCCCCCCCACGGGGGAGGGACGGGGCCCCTCGTCCCCGGCGCGTGCGTCGACCGGGGCGGACTGTCCTCAGTCCGTCTCCGACCGCGCCGCGCCGCCAGGGCGGGGATCAGCCCTCGTAAAGGGTGCTCGAGGTCCGCGGCGAGGTCGGCCACCCACCCGACCCGTCTTGAAACACGGACCAAGGAGTCTAACGCACGCGCGAGTCAAAGGGTGTCTCCGAGCCCCCACGGCGCAATGAAGGTGAAGGCCGGCACTCGCCGGCCCAGGTGGGATCCCCCCGCCCCGGCGGGGGGCGCACCACCGGCCCGTCTCGCCCGCACCGCCGGGCAGGTGGAGCTAGAGCGCGTGCGATGGTACCCGAAAGATGGTGAACTATGCCTGGGCAGGGTGAAGCCAGGGGAAACCCTGGTGGAGGCCCGCAGTGGTCCTGACGTGCAAATCGGTCGTCCGACCTGGGTATAGGGGCAAAAGACTAATCGAACCATCTAGTAGCTGGTTCCCTCCGAAGTTTCCCTCAGGATAGCTGGCGCTCGCTCGAACAAGCAGTTTTATCCGGTAAAGCGAAACCGGTGTGGCCTTTCTTAGCCCCTGCGCCAATCTCATGGTTTTGGCCTGGCGCCGTTCGGCGTATGCGATTCCATGCTGTAGGGGGGGCATCCCACCCGTCGTTCCGACGTACGGGGGTGGGTCGGGGCGGTGGGGTCAGCACGAGCGCCCACTCGTGTGGCGGTGTTCCCCTGAAGGTGTGGTTAAAAGCTATCTGCGTTGGGCGGTGCTCCAGGGGGGGACTGGCAGGCGAGTGCGACTAGGCAACGTATCTCCCCGTGCTTGGCGGCGTCTGATAGGGGGCCACGGGGTCTATCATCGACCCGAGTCTGAAGTCCCTGGGTCTCTGCCTCGGCGAGATACGGCCGTTCAAAGTTTCTGTCTCGGTGGGCGCTATCTCCGGCCCCCTGGGGTGCACCGGCTCTGGGGTGGCGGCGTCTGATAGAGGGCCTCGGGCTCTATCATCGCCCCGAGTTTGAAGTCCCTGGGCCTCCATCAACGACCCGAGTTTCAAGACCCTAGGCCTCGGCGTTTTGGCGCGGGCCCCGGTCGAACTTCCAACCCCCCCCTCGCCGGCGGCCTTGCCCAGGACGGTGCGCCATTCCCGGGTAGAGTTCCGATTTCGGCCGCGGCGCGGTTTCTCGCCGATATCTCCGCGGTGCGGGGGTCCCCGGGGCTGAAACTCGGGGGACAGGTAGAGGGCCTCGGAGCATACCGGACGCCCGAGTACCGGGGCGGTCCGGTGCCTGAGTTACGAGGGCACAAATCCTGAAGTTTGGGGGGCCGTATCTCGGCCTCCCCGGGGGTTGGGGACCTGGGGCCGGCGGCGTCCGGTAGGGGGCCTCGGGCTCTATCAGCGACCCGAGTTTGAAGTCCCTGGGGCTCGGAAAAATGACTAAGTCGAAAATGCGTCATTTTGTGGACTTAGGCTCTGGCGAAAACCATTTTGGATCCAGGGGGCTGTCTGGAGGGTTCCCCGGCCCACATACCCTCGCCGTGGCCGGGGTGACGCGATTCGTCTGAGGGCCCCCCCGACCGGGAACGCAAACTGATACATAAGGGGGCTTTGTGGACCGCAGCCTGGCCCATGCACCATCGCCGTGGCCGGGGGGCAGTCGAAAGACGACCGCCCTTACTGGGGAGAACCGTTCGCGGGGTGACCAGTGGTCGCCCGTGAGCTCTGACGACTGAGTCGGAAACGCGGGCTTTGGCCAAACATCCACCCTCCCCGAGGCTCCGG